>NC_090187.1:5426908-5531908 GCF_024679245.1 Pseudorasbora parva
GCCATGTCACAAAGCTCAAATCATCTCAAACTGGTTTCTTAAACATGAAAATAAGTTCATTAAAATGGCCTCCATAGTCTCCAGATCTCAATCCAATAGAGCAGCTTTTGGGATGAGCTGGAACGGGAGATTCGCAGTAAGGTTGCGCAGTTGACAAATCTGCAGCAACTGTGTGATGATGTCATGTCAATATGGACCAAAATCTCTGAGGAATGTTTCCAGCACCTTGTTGAATCTAAGTCATGAAGAATTAAGGCAGTTTCTTCTTCTTTTCTAAAAAGTTTCTAAAAAGTTTTCTTGTTATTTTGGTTCATTTCTTAAAATTCTTTATTGTTTAAAAAAAAAAAAAATCTCATTGTATTTTTTATGGAGATAAAGGATGAAAAACCAAGGCTGCTATAAAGTCCATCCATCCATCTTAATTATTAAATATAATCATTTTCTGTTCAAATATCTCTGGCCAATAATTAATTTTATTTTTTACTAGTCTTCCATTATCCTGATATGTATTTGCTTTAATTTGATCTAATTTTTTTAAAATTTTGAAATGATTTCATCAAGAAATCCCCGCACGTTTCTGGTACTGCTGCTGTTCATCACTTTTAACACACGGCTCTACATGAGCGTCTTTAGAAAATGGGCTGCTGCTTTCACAAGCTTTCACTGAAACTGGCAAGCTGTGACGTATGTGTGAAAAACTCCAGTGATCCGTTTTAGACCGTCCTTGGCATAAATAGCTTTTCTCAGCGTGCTGCCATCTGCTGTGGCTGCCACACACAGGGCGCGCCTGACCCGGCTCAAAACAGAGCACTATGGGCCGTACCCAAACACATTCACAGCTATTGTGCTCTTTAATATATAATGTCACCGTGTATTTAAAAGAATGCTTTGTTAATGCATGCCCTGTAGCTGCTGTGTGTTTGATTTGTGATATTGTGTCTCAGGCCTTGAGCTGTGGCCCGCCGGTGCACCCTTGAACCGTATTTTTGTGTGTTTGTGTGGGTGGGTCCTTAATGTGTGTGTTATCCAAGAAATGAGTGATTCAGACTGAGTCATGTTTTCTGGAAAAAAGTCAATTTTATGATCTATCATTCCAGGCTACTCTAGATTGCCAAGTGGAATGAAATGGTATGATTTAAATATGAACTTAATAGCGGTGTAACGATCCATCTTTGAGGTCACTATATAAAAATGTGCCGATATCATTAAAGTAAATGATATCATTTGTGATGTAGAGTTTATCCAAGGCTAAGCTTACTGTATTTATAAGTTATAATTAATCCAAAAATGTAAAATCTGTCATAATGTACTCACCCTTATGTTGTCCTGTTTAACTTACAAACACAAATGAAGATATTCTAGTAACACTTTAGAATAATGGTCATTAGTTAACATTAGTTAACTACATTAGTTAACATGAACTGCACTTATAAAGCATATATTTATCTTTGTTAATGTTAATTTCAATGATTAATTTCAAACATTAGTTAATGCACTGTGAACTAACATGAACAAACCATGAATGAACAGCTTTATTTTCATTAACTAACGTTAACAAGGATGAACTAATACAGTAACACATGTACTGCTCATGGTTAGTTCATGTTAGTTGATACATGAACTAACTTTAACTAATGACCATTATTCTAAAGTGTTACCGATATTGTTTATGAAAGCTTTGAGATTTTTGTCCCTCCCTTTAAAGTACATTCCTCTAAAGTTTAAAAGATCCAAAAAATGTCATAAAGGCATTATAAAAATAAGTAATCGAGTGGTCTAATCCGAATCCCAGTCTTCTGAAGAGACACAATGCTCTTTACAGATTTACAACGTCACGCATACTGTAGTAAACACGGACGTTCAAATGCTTGCGTTATGCGTGGAGACAACATGTGTGTGTAAATGCAGAATTAAAATATATGGATGAACCAAACATTTATAGTTTGGGAATAGTCATTCAGATGGTTTATTCTTATATGTATAGTGCATTAATAACAGGAGAGGAATGACATAGCGAGCACCGGGCGAGTCTGTGTGTGTGCGGCTAAAGAGATCCAATGCCTGCATTGGAATAACTTCTGTCATGAGTGTACTAGTATATGCTAGTACAAGTATATTGATGACCTCAAAGATGACCTTTAAATGCAGTGATCAAATCAACAATAGGCTCAATTGTTTTCTTTTTGCACATCTCAGGTGGAACCGAATCGTCGAGCTGGTCGAGCAGAAGAAAGATCACCTGGACTCCATCCTGCGCATCCAGAACTACTTACTGGAATGCACGGAAATCAAATCCCAGATTCAGGACAAACGGAAAGCCATAGATGCCACGCAGTATGTGGGCAGTGACCTGGGTAGCGTTCTGGCCCTGCAGCGGCGTCTCTCCACTATGGAGGGAGCTCTGGCGGTTCTTGAGCCTAAGCTCCTTCACCTTCAGGAAGAGGCGGAAGAGCTCGCCACATCCCATCAGGACAAGGCCGTGGACATCCTGGTTCCCTTCGAGGGCATCAGCGTGGAGTGGGAGGAACTAAAGCGTACATTGCAGGGCTGTGAGGACTCTTTAACCGTCGCTGGTCGGTTGCAACAGTTTATCCAGGACTTGGACTCCTTTCTCACCTGGTTGGTGCAGACTCAGACATCTGCTGCTTCAGATGAGCTTCCCAACGCTTTAGAGGATGCGGAGCGGCTAATAAACCAACATGCCGCGCTGAAGGAGGAGATCGGGAGGTATGAAGAGGACTACGAGCGTCTTCAGGCTGTGAATGAGCTCTTGGAGTCTGAGGAAGCGCCCTTGCCTCATGGAGCTCTGCAGCAATGGCTGCACAAGCTGGATGTGGGCTGGAATAAGCTGCTGGAGATGTGGGAGAGCAGGAGGGAGGTGCTAGTGCAAGCTCACATCTTCCACCTCTTCCTGAGGGACGTCAAGCAGGCTGAGGCTTTCCTCAATAACCAGGTGAATCCCTTCACACCTCTTTATGTCAGTTGCACTGTTGAATGTAAGAAATGTATTTCAATTTATCATAAAATGGCCCTGATATGTCACTAGACTTTAAGAAATCATGTTAATTTCAAATACTTATATCACTGACAACAGTAGTCCGGCCAGGATATTGTCATTATAAAGTTGTTGTTGCAGCCCTCAACTGATGTTGATGTTGACATGTTGTGTTTTGGCCTGAAGCTCCGCCCTCCACCTGTCGACCAATCACAAAGTCAGAAGTGTTTCAGCATCCGGGTTGCCAGATCTGCTCTAGTTACCACAGCTGCAGCCACAGACGTTCCTGCTGATCCTGCAGCATATCTGGCAACCTCGAGTCAGAGGGGAGGGGGAGAGAGTATAGTGATTGTAGTACCATTTTTGGCCACAATCTTACATACACTTCCTTTAAATGTGATTGCTCAGACTGAGGTTGCTCTTTCATAGCTAAGACATCTGAATGGAAGTCTCATTTATGCTCATAACACACACGTGATACATTTTTCCAGGATTCTTTGATGAATAGAAAGTTCAAAAGAGCATTTATTGGAACAGTATAAATGTTGTTACTGTCACTTTTGATTAATTTAACTACTTGCTGAATAAAAGTCTTAATTTCAATAAGTTTTATTAATCATAATTACAGTACCTCAAACTTTAAAATAATTGAGCAGCAAATCAGCATATAATGATTTATGAAGGATCATGTGACACAGAAGACTGGAGTAATGAAGCTGAAAATTCAGCTTTGATCACAGGAATACATTACACTTTAAAATATATATCGCAATAGAAAATGTTATTTTAATTTGTAATAAAATTAATTTCTCAATACTACTGTTACTTTACCTTTTGATCAACATAAATGCAGCCTTGGTGAGCATAAGAGACTGCACAATTCCGATTTGGTGACTTTATCCGATTTTTTTTGACGACCCGCTTGCATCATCTTTTCAAAAGCGACCCGTATCCGATATTTGCATTTACACTGTACACTGGGAAAACAGCCCAAGACGTTCTTAAAGGGATCCCATGGTGTTGAGACTTGTATGGCTTAATATAACATAAATGATGTCTCTTACTGAATTATGTGGTAGAAAACCCATGAAAGATCTACGTTATTTAAAAAATCGATTTTATATTTGGACCATGGGCGGCGCCATTTTGTTTGCGTTCTAGGTTGATGACGTAGAGTGGTTGAACTCCTCAATCAGCTGGCATTACCCGTTGCTATTTTTACCACAACGCAACTCGAAAATTGTTTCAGAGTTAAACAAAACAAATGAATTGCTTTGTAATTGTACTTAAAACACACTCAAACATACATGTGCACACAAACTCACCTACACAAGCCACAAACAGATCGGCGGGCGCGCACACACACACCTGACTGCTCTGTCTCAATCGCATGCATCATCACCAAAACATCCTGCCTCTCTTCCTCACGTTACTTTATCCCATCGTCCTACCTAGATATTTCCCTCTGCTGGTCACATTAGGCATTATAGTTAATCTACTATCAACAGTCTATCTAGGGAACAGGATGTGTTGAACAGGATATCAACACAGGGAATAGATTGAGGGTTATGTATGCGCGCGCAGTGCGTGCGTGTGTGTGTGTGTTCGCGCCGATCTGTTGGGGTGTGTGTGTGTTCGCGCCGATCTGTTGGGGTGTGTGTGTGTGTGTGTGTGTGTGTTCGCGCCGATCTGTTGGGGTGTGTGTGAGAGTCTGTGTGAGAGAGAGAGTTTGTGTGCACATGTATGTTTGAGTGCGTGAAGTCGGACAGCTGTTTGTAAATCGGCTTTACTCGTTATTGCGGTGGAACGTGAGACTGCACTCGAACATGTCCACTATGGTGTCGGACAACACTACAAATGTCCGTCCCTTCAAATAATGCCCTATTTAAGGGTATAGGGGGTCGATTTCAGATTCAGCCCCTGTCGTGGAGACTGAGCAGCCCAACATCTCGATTGAGACAGAGCCTGTCGTGTGCGCGCCCGCCGATCTGTTTGTGACTTGTGTAGGTGAGTTTGTGTGCACATGTATGTTTGAGTGTGTTTTAAGTATAATTACAAAGGAATTCATTGGTTTTGTTTAACTCTGAAACAATTTTCGAGTTGCGTTGTGGTAAAAATAGCTACGGGTAATGCCAGCTGATTGAGGAGTGCAACCACTCTACGTCATCAACCTAGAACGCAAACAAAATGGCGCCGCCCATGGTCCAAATATAAAATCGATTTTTAAAATAACGTAGATCTTTCATGGGTTTTCTACTACATAATTCAGTAAGAGACATCATTTATGTTATATTAAGCCATACAAGTCTCAACACCAGGGGATCCCTTTAACCGGTGAAAGGAAGTAAAACAGAGCGATATGCAATGGACGCAGACAAAATGATTGCACAATGTTTTGCTGTCTGCACTGTTCCACACATCTTTAAAGTCGGCAAAACATTTCTCTCTTAAGACGAGCCCTTGATGGGGTTGCCAGGTTTTCACAACAAAACCCGTCCAATTGCATCTCAAAACTGTGTTAAAGTAGCCCAATTCAGCATGAAAACCGCAGACTTGGCAACACTGGATCGCAGTTTGTGTCCACCTGAGTTGACGTCATTCGCCTCCGTCCTTTTTTCAATGACGTACAGCTCGCATTTACTGGGGGATATCCGATTTGACAGCTTACATGGCAGACGCTAATGCACGCATCCGAATCATATCGGATTTATTACCACATATGAGTGAGGCCTGAATCCGATCTGAGGATATCGGAATTCATGCGTTTTTTTACTGCTTACACGTTCACATGTCATATCCGATCTGTGCCACATGAGAGGAAAAAATCGGAATTGAGTCACTTGAACCATGCAGTGTAAATGGGGCCTTAGGCATAAGTCTTAATGCTCAATTCTGATTTTTTGCTCAGATCTGATTTTTTGTTTGGCTGTTCACATTACCTTTTAAAATGTGGCCTATATCTGATTCCAATGTGAACTGTTTGAGGTTTCAAACTAACCCGCTTGTGCAAAAGAACAATATCAATGACATCAGACACAGCACGCTGTTGCACTAAAGTTCGGGAGGTTATAGAGGAAGTAAGCAAAAATGTTTGTGTAATGGAAGCCATAACATTAATGAGCATGTGCTGAAGAGGAGAAGAACGAAAAGAAAGAGAGCAAAATTGGTTATTTTGGCCTTTTGTCACATTCCTTTGGCATTGAAGCCACATTTTTCTGTGTCCCCGTTCTTCCATTTCGTGTGCTATTTTTTCAAAAACAGAGCGGTTACGGTAGGATCCTTCTAGTGTAGCTTTAATTGAAGTATCTCCCCATATACTAATTAGGTCTAACACCTCACTCTCCCTCCATTGACTCGCTCCATCGCTGTTCTCCATATCTAGTCAAGTTTTTAATGTTACTGTCTGTGTCTGTTGTGTCTAGGGCTAACTCGCCGGCACATAATTGTAACAAATGTCGATATAGATTGACGTAAAATCACATCAAATCCGCCTTGGTTGTTCACACTGCGGCCGCTTAGGAAAAAATCAGATCTGGGTCAGATTCAGGACCACATATGTGTGTGGTCTAAATCTGATTTGAAAAAATCAGATCTGGGCTAGATTTGCGTGTTCACACTACCTCTGAAGAAGTCTGACCTGGTCACTTGTACCCAAAAAAATCAGATTTGGGCCACTTTTGCCTGCAGTGTGAACGGGGCCTTAGAGACTCTTCTGAAACTGGTATCAAAAGATGATCAAAACATAGCAAGTTTGAATACTGCTGTGTCTGCTATAGTGTAAACTAATTTACCCTCGAAAATTAGGAAAAACTCAGGGAAAATGCTCTCCTTAAGGTCTTCTTGCTGTCTAAGAAAAGCAATTGATATATTAAAGGGCTTCATGTATGACTTCTTTTCTGTGGGTTAGAATTAGCTGACAATTAGGAGACAAGAACTGATCTGACTGATCTGATCTTTTCAGGGTCACATTTGTAAATGTCAGTGGCATCAGGGCAGCTTAAGGTCATTGCTCAGTTCTTATTCTGAGACTTTTGCTGCTTTTATGTTAGGTCATCACTTCATAAAAATATCTTAAATGCAGTTTAAATGTCAGAGGACATGCATTTCCTCAACCCCGTCTGGGTGTATGTTAGAAGCTGTGTCTATTCTGGTTGCTAAAAGCCCAGAGTCGCTTTCTGTTGCCTGCGGGCACAGGATAAGAGCCCTCTGAATCCACACTATAATACATATCATCGAGCATGAACGGGTTTGTGCTAAACACACACGGCAGTGGCATTCATTAGCCTCTTTCTTTTCCTTAAGAATGCTTGAGATTCACCTTTCTATGGGAGAACATTGTAAGAACAACTAAACAGCTGGCAGTTATGCTTTTAAAGACTATCATCATCAATATTGTTTTGCTTTATTTAATAGCTAAAAAATATTATTTTATTATAACAAGAATTTGCAAGAAAAATACATTTAAATAGACTGTACTTGTAAAAACAGTGCATCTTAAATATGTAGAATTATAATATAAAGAACATTTTAAAATAAATTAAAATCTGTTCTTTTAAATTGTAATAATATTTCACAATATGAAAATGTAAAAATTATCAGATTTATCCAGCTTAGGAGACTTCTTTTAAAAATGTTTATTTCAAACGTTTGAATTCTAGTTTAGCTACATTAAAATAATTGCTTTGAATGACAGGGCTGCAGAGATGTTAAATATAGTCAAATACAGTTATATTTAGTATACTGTATAATTATGGTAACACTTTAGGGTCCAATTCTCACTATTAACTAGTTGTTTATTATCTTGCATATTACTAGAATATTGGCTGTTTATGAAGCACAAATTAATGTCTGCATAATCATATTCTACGTCCCTTAATCCACCCAATACCTAAACAACTACCTCACTAACTATTAAAGGACAACTCCGGTGAGAAATGAACCTAGGGGTAATTAACAGATGGTTACAGAGTGGATCGTTCTCTGGGATGCGTTTTCATGGAAATCGAATGTAAAAAGTTTTATCTTTAAAAACAGATTAGCTTATAACACTAGTCTATGGGGCACACAGTAGTGAAATTAAATCGCTAGTTAATACCACTAACAAGGCTCAAAATAGCCCCACACTAACACAGTAGCATAATGAGGGTCCCTACATGCAAACTGAAGCATTGAGAACTTTGTAAGAGTACAAACAGTTTAATAAAAAGACACTTTAAAAACATAGTACATTACGCGTTCACGGACAGGCGCCATCTTGGAAAACAGTCTCGACTCATCGAGCCATGAGCGCTCTGCTAAGTGATGAACTGTGACTTGGAATCTCATATGGTCCGTTGTTTCCGGAAGTAAACACTGAACACAACAGAGAAAATAAATAAATAAATAAAAAAATGTCCATGTTATTACATTTCACAAACTTAATTCCTATCGACCAGCTCACTTAGAACAGCGCTCGTGGATCGATTAGTCGAGACTGTTTTTCGAGATGCTGCCTGTTCGTGAACGCGTAAGGCACTATGTTTACAACGTATCTTCTTATTAAACTGTTTGTACTCTTACAAAGTTCTCAATGCTTCGGTTTGCATGTAGGGACCCTCATTATGCTACCGTGTTAGTGTGAGGCTATTTTGAGCCTCGTTAGAGGTATTAACTAGCGATTTAATTTTACCACCCTGTGTCTACCCTATGCCCCATAGACTAGCGTTATAAGCTAATCTGTTTTTAAAGATAAAACTCTTTACATTCGATTTTCATTAAAACGCATCCCAGAGAACGATCCACTCGGTACCATCTGTTAATTACCCCTAGGTTCATTTCTCACCGAAGTTGTCCTTTAATGAGCAGTTATTAGGAGTGTATTAAAGAAAGTCATAGTCAGTAGTTAGTTGATAGTAATTATTGGACCCTAAACTAGTGTGACCATAGTTATATTTAATTGCCAGCTTTGTCTTAAATGCATCTTCAATCTGTAGAATTGACAGTTAGAACATATTCGTGGAGTCATCACAAGTTATGTTCCCATTTGCCTATATTTACTCACATTTTGGAATATCATATAAAAAACGCTGGATTGAAATGTAATTCTATAAATTTGCGTCAAAAACTTATGCGGTTCATTGAGGTTGATATTTTTTTATCTGTTAAGAAGACACTGATACACTACGATGGAAACATATTTACCAAATAAATTCTTTGAATGGCAGCAAAAAACTTGAGTGACTTTGCCTCAACCGAGGATGTGATTGGAAAACTGGACTAACTGGCGGACCAATGGCATTACGGATTTCAAATGCTGCGAGCATTTCAAATGTTGTTTTGGTCGTTCTAAAATGCCTGAGCCAAAGTCTGTCACAAAAAAATGATTTGGTATAATGACCTTTCAGAACTGTCTCAGACAACTGCATTCACAAACATCAGACATTCGAGCGCAAGAACATGACAGCGTTTATTGCACTTGTCTGCGTGCTCTGAGAGGCAAGTCATTAACGATGCAGAAAAAAGTTCCACAGTTTCTTCCCTGATTGCAGCAACTTCCCTTTTTATTATTGTGCCAAATTCATAGGAAGTTAAATGTTGTTCTCGCTGCTTTATTCGCAAATGATTTATGTGATATTCCAATTTTGCATATAATTTAAACTCGTAGCTTTAGAAGGAAACATAGTTACAGAAGAAAATGGGAGCATCAATATCATTTTAAAGTGTTTATTATTGCAGTACAACATTTGCCACTTTTATGGATTTGTTTTAGTCTAACTGATCTGGCCTCATTTTAAATGCTTTCTGTAGATTTGAGCCTATTCTTCTCTCCTCTCCTCTCCCCAGGAGTCGGCGTTGGCCCATGTGGAGCTCCCCACCACAGTGGAGACCGTGGAGGCAGCCATCAAAAAGCACAAGGACTTTACCACCACTATGGAGCTCAACCTGCACCGCATTAAAGCTGTCATAGAGGCGGGAGAGAGCCTCATCAGTCAGAACAACATCTATTCCGAGCGCATTAGAGAGAGAGTGGATCTACTCGCTAACAGGTCAAAACTAAACCCCTGTAATAACATATAAAGGGATAGTTCACCCAAAAATGAAATTGATGTCATTAATGACCCTAATGTCGTTCCACACCCGTAAGACCTCCGTTCATCTACAGAATACAGTTTAAGATATTTTATATTTAGAGAGATTCTGCCTCTTCATTGAAAAGTATTCACAGTATACTGTCCCTTTCCAGAAGGACCAGAAAGGGAATAAAAACATCATCAAAGTAGTCCATATGTGACATCAGTTAGTTAGTTAGAATCTCTTGAAGCACCGAAAATACATTTTGGTCCAAAAATAACAAAAACTATGACTTTATTCAGCATTGTCTTCTCTTTCGTGTTTGTTTTCAATCCTCAAATAAAGATTAAAACTGTTATGAATCAGTGTATTGATTCATGATTCGGATTGCTGAAATCACGTGACATTGGCGATCCAAATCATGAATCGATGGATGAACCAGCGGGATCACTCTCAGGAAACTGGGTGCTAATTGTACCCAAAACTTCCAGGTTTTTCTTTCTTTCTTTTTTTTTCATGTAAAAAATCATATTTTTTCTATATCTGGTCAAGTACAGTAACCTAAATCTATGGTTACAATAGTTATTACTAGTTACAATGTATAAGCATATGTATTATTAATCCATGCAGGACTGGACACCTGTAAACCCACCAAATGTGGGTGGATTTCAACAGTGGCGTGTAACACAGTCACTACTACTAGTCACTTTGGCCGGTGAACATTTTTCAGTTGTAGTCTTTTAAAAAGGCATCTGAAATAAACTAAGTGCAGTGTTGATACTGAAATATCTGAAACTCTTCTAATGCACTTTTCCCTTATTATACACACAAAGCAGCTGCTCTTTCTCTCTCTCATCTCTCCGACAGTGAGACACACAAACCCGCCTTGTTTCATTTGCTCTGGATATTGTTGGTGTTACAGGGCTTGCGTGGGTTTGGACATACTGCGCATAATTTTACTAATTTACGCAGATTATTCAAAGTGCGTGCACTACTTTTTCGATGCTTATTGTACTTAAACAGTAGCCTGACAAGCCAGACCCACATCAAGATGTTCGGTCTGGAAACTCACCATAGACAGGGCTCAATCTAAAGGGACGGGATAAACGGTTGTCTTTCAAACTCCCTCAGCGCGCGATTGGATAGCGCAACAACCAACCAGAGCAACGAAGGTGAAACAGAGCTTGTTGATAAATTAAACATTCGTCATTTCCGGACGGCAAAACTCCGAACTCCGAATGACTTCAGTGCCGTTCTTTTCTCAGAGAAAAGCTTAACTTCAAGTCTTCCAGAGTCGCGGTCAAAGCTGATTCGAAAGACCGCCGTTCGCCAGTTTCTGTGTTTGCTAGAAGCACGCAAACGCAACTCGGCCGTCGTCATTATGGTCCCGCCCACCGACTCTACACACAATGTGATTGGCCCGGCAAGAGTTAGGGGAATACAGCTCAGAAGTGTATTAAGAGTTACTAGACGACACTCGCGGCAAATTAGATTTGCTGCTGCTAGGGTGCGTCTAGATTTCTACGCTACTTAAACAGTCAAATACAATCAAAATAATGTTAAAATGCCAGACTTGGTGAGTATTCTCGAACGCAAACAGTTGAGAAAGAAAATGCATGTGTTACAGTATCATTGATTGATTGATTGATCTGTGCATTCGTTCTTAAAGTGACAGCAGCCTAATATACCTGCTGCCAAATTATGAGATAATATTAAAAATATCTATATATCAGGTTTTCCTCATGGTATTGATGTTAAAATTGTGGCCAGTAAAACCACTAGCCACAATGCATGTGGCCCTGTTACATTCAAATGATTTGGATTCAACAGACCTTGGGAAAAAAGTGTGCTTAAATATATTGAATGTGCACTTCTTTTCAAATCAAAAAAGTATGTTTTTTTTAAAAACTGTACTTGCAGATAACATAATGTTAATGAAATAAAAGGCCACTTAAATGCACTTAAATCACACTTTAAAAAAACTAAACAAACTCTTTAACACACTTACACACTCACACGTAAGTTTACGTTTTAGTAATAATATCAAATTTTACTTTAAATTATGTCCAAAAACATTACATTCAATTTAGGTATTATTGTTTGTTTATCCCATCTAATCTAAATACAGTTTACTTTTACATTCAAATTAAATGAGTGAAAAATATTGATGTATTTTCAAATGGAGAAACTATTTTTATTTTATTTTTTCACATTGTTCTCTGACTTTATCAAACAGGATGACCAAGCTTAGTATACGGTTAATTTTATCTGTAGTGTAAAAGGGACATACGTGATTCAGAAATGGCACCATTTTTTGAAAATGACCTAGTTGTTGTATTGTGTTCAACTGTTTTTCATTCTTCTTTATATCAAAACTTCTAATCTGTTATCACTGAGTATTTGTAATCCAAACGTGTTGCACTTTCATTGTATGAGCAGTGCTGTTGTTCTTCTAAGACGACCTACCACCTGACATCTGCATCTGCCCTTCTTTTCACTGTGTTATAGAACGGGCACCTGCTCCTATAGACAGCGTTGAATTTAAAATGTTTTTTTCCATAGAGGCATAACAAAGAAACTCGCAGAGAATCCGCGGTCAATGATCTGAATGCAGTCTCAGTGAGAAGCGTGAAATTGGATTTTCAAAGCGCATTTGTATATGGAATATGTTATGGCACAGTCTACCTTCTGTTTAAACAGAGACTCTGCTATAAAACACTGTTACAATTCATTGATAATACTTTATTATTATTATTTAGCTCAAATAATACAATAATTTCTAATATTTTCCGTATTTATGTGCACCTCACAGAGGGAGCCAGAACCGTGAACATGCTCAGCAGTGGCTTCATAAACTCAATGACCAGTGGGAGCTCCAGAGGTTTCTACAAGACTGCCATGAGGTAGGATGAGTGCCAACTGAGCACAAACAATACAGACTGTGTCATACTTTGTCTTTGGAAAATGTGTGAAGATTGTGTGAGAGATGATTTTAGAATCAAAAGATTTATGATTCTGTAAGTAAATGATCGGTTTGCACAGATGCATGTGTTGGTACTCCACAGTGCAGGTTTTTGAAAGCAAGACATTTTTTCTTGCAAGTAGCATAATGAAAATATATTGCTATTACAGAGTGTACTAACCAAATGTGAAGTGATAGTGATATGTTGTTTTTTTTCGCGAACTGGTCAAGATAGTCATTTTAATATTCACTTGGTTTAAACTACAGTGGCGTCATTCTGTGTAATCCCGCCCACAGTGAAATGTCATTGGTCCAAAATCCTGCTCCATATGTTTGTATATTAAAATAGTCATATATGTTTGCTTGACTGTGATTGACACAGACTTCAAATTGTCTCTGGAAACTTTGTTGACCCATGTGAAAAAAGTGCACTTAAAGGTACAGTGTGTGAATTTTAGCAGCATCTATATAAAAATGTGCCTGACAGTTTTTTCCGTTATTTAACTAGCAAAAGTGGATTCGGATATGCACTTCTGCGTTCAGATTGCTAAAATAGTGCCCAAAAAAGTCTGAGATCCCATTACTACTTAAAAGAAGTGTATGTAAGATTGTGGCCAAAACTGGTACTGCAATCACTATCACTATATAATATATATTTTATATATTTTTGTGTGCATTTCACCGTTAGAGTTGGTTAGGAAAGGAATGCGGCACAGTTGTTTTATCTTAATTATCTCGTTTTCATATCTGTTGGAAGCCAGAAACAAAATGGAAACAGAGATTCAATTAATCATACAGCCCTAACGTGAGGCATCTTGTTTGTGTCTTGGGATGATTCTGAATAGCTGAGCATTGTGGGTAAATGCTGTGTAAATGCAGTTAAACAGTAGGAGGCTCCCAGTGTGGTCCAAACCTGCAGGTTTATTTGGGCTTTGCTTGTTCTTCCCTTCTCACGTTCAATTATTTAGCATGTCTCCTCATCACCCATTCAGTTGAGAGAGAGAGAACTTCAGCAGTGTGTGTGTGTGTGTGTGTGTGTGTGTGTGTGTGTGTGTGTGTGTGTGTGTGTGTGTGTGTGTGTGTGTGTGTGTGTGTGTGTGTGTGTGTGTGTGTGTGTGTGTGTTCGTTCACTGCAGGGCTCAGGGCAGATTTCTGCCTTCACTAAGAGCTGTCAAACACGTGTGGAGACTGAGAACAGCATGATCAGAGTGTGTTGAGTCAGTTTCTCTTATGCACTGTGGAAATACATCCAGTATATGCAATGCCTTATTGTTTATGAAAAGCATAGGCTGTCGACTTCATAGTAACAGTATATTCAGAATGGGAAGTATTCAGTAAAAATGTTGTGCAATAATTTTGCCATGTGTATGCAGTTTGTATGCATACATTTTCTTTTTTGCATGGAAAACATGAATAACCAAGTGCCTGCTAAAATCTTAAACATCGAGTGCTTACTATATTAAATATTGTATCTCTCAATGCATTGCATTTTGATGAACACGTTTTGTTCATCATGATAACGTTTATTAATTTAAGGGGGGTGGGGGGTGTTTAAAAAAAAATATATTAAAAAGTGTTAAAGGTGGGGTAAGTGATATCTGGTAACCGTTGTTGGTATTTCAAATCACCAAAACAAACGCCCCTACCCCCAAAAGGGTGTGCATATTAATGATCCTCAGCGGTTGCGTCACTTGTGGCGTTATGTTAAGAATCACTTATTTTTCCGTGGAGTTTTTCATGCATGAGATTTACATAAGAAGTAGGAGGCGATGGTGTTTGAGACTCACAGTATGTAATGTCCATTTACTGAACTCGTATTATTTCACTATGGCAAGGTTAATTACATGTTTCATTCTATGGCACCTTTAAGGGCCCTATTTTAACGATCTGAAACGCAAGTGTCAAAGCGCAAAGCGCAAGTAACTTTGTGGGCGGGTCTCGGCGCTGTTGCTATTTTCCCGGCGGGATAAATGGCTCTTGTGCCCGGCGCAAATCTAAAATGGGTTGGTCTGAAGTAGCTTCATTATTCATAGGTGTGGTTTGGGCGTAACGTGAATAAACCAATCAGAGCGGCATCCAACATTCCCTTTAAAAGCAGCTGCGCAAGTTCCATTATGGGATTGCTATTATTCTGGCGTATTTACCAGGCGCACGTTCTTGTAAGAGCAGCCCTTACGAAACAAAAATATATTGCTGTATATTGGAAAATTTCATGCAATACATTAGGCAATATATTCACATATATGGGAATTAATATTTATATCTTTCAATATATTGCAATATATTGAAAGCGGCAATCATTTGTATATTTTGCAACATGAATATATAATATATTTTATAATACCATCAATATATTATTCCATATATTTACGATATATTAAAATATATTTCAAGTAATATATTGGTAAATATATTTTCCTTTCGTAAGGGAGTGAAAGACAGACGTTGTGTTGTATGGGGATGGGAGAAACCCACCCACAATAGCGTCGGTTAAACAGTTTTTTAGTTTTTCAGTTGATTTTTTTTTCCTGGTTCTTGACGGACAAACCAATTTGTCAGATGTCCTTATATACATATATGTCTTGCCAATATTGGGCAAACAGGTCTGATCCTTAATTACTACAATAAGAATGAATAATTTGTAAGCTAGATTTATGTCTATTTTTTTCACATCTTCGTGGCACACCACAATGTGTTAATTTTTTTTAGTGTAACAATTTATGATTTGCAAAAATAACTGTTGCATCTGTGTCGATTTCATGAGCAAAGTGTATGCGCGTTGTACACGCTATACATTTTGGTCAAGCATGCGCCCTTAAAATAGCATAATGAACAACGCGCAACTGTTTAATGGAACAGCAAAATAGCACCAGGGATTGTTTGCGCCGGAACACGCCTCCTTTTTTGCGCTGAACCGCCCAGGGAGCGCAAGTTCATTCACTAGTTTAGCGACGCGCTTCTGTGGAGGGAAAAGCGCGCTTTGTGCGGGTGCAAAATAGGAATGACACATGCGTCGGGGTACAAAGTCAATTGCGCTGGGTGCAAGATAGGGCCCTTAATATGACTTGTTTATTGTTTTAAATAGTATCTGAAACAGAACATGCTATGCAACAGTGAATATTTTAAATGTTGTATTGTAACCAAACTGCACTGCATGTTTAAATCAGCAAGTGGCATCTAGAAATACAATTGATGTTTTGCATTTTAAATCCATTTTGTGTAGTAGCACCTTTTATCCTTTATAGTCCAATCAAAAAATGAATTAAAAAAAGTCACAAATCACAGCTGGCATTAAGTCCAGTTAATTTTTCACACTGGATGTGGATAGTCAAACCAAGTGCATTGCATTGTGGGATGAAATACTTGTTTTGACAACTGTAGTCTGCCAAGTATGGAGTGCTGCAACGATGTATTTTTGTCGGCCAACCTGGAAGTTAGCATCACCCTGGTTACCTCGACAGAAACAGTAGGATTTTTTCATTGGCTTTTGAATTATTGCAGAAAATAAGCTTTGTGACTAATTCATGATAATCTTCACAAATGTCTTCACCAATACTTGAATTTTGAAGCTTAAATACAATCACTGGAAGTAAAAAGCTAAACGTATCTATAAACTAACTACACCACAACTTCTAAGCTTGTCACCTCTTTCAGTCTTTATTCAAAAAACATTTTCCCTGAAAGTTTGAGTCTTAATAGTTTGCAAGAGCCGACTATAAACACAACGAGGCCGTGAACGCGGACTAGATGAGTTTACCTGTTCGGCTGCTGATGTTTAATGTCCTGACAACCTCTCATTTTGCCACTTGTTAGCAACGTCCTTTTACAAGACAAGTAAAAGCTTTAAAAAAGTCAGAAGGCTGATGTACATTGTTGTAGAATAAAATATGAAAATATCTTGAGTGTGTTCACCACAGACCTTATTTCAGGCGTTTAGCTAAAACCCTTTTGAAAAACCCACTGACGTAAGGACAATGGAAACAGAAATGATAGTTTTAGCTAGAAAACTAGTTTTTAGATTTTGGTCTACAAAAATATGTCATCCCTTCAGCATTTCATACACTCCAAAAATGTGCATCCTGTGCAGGACACTATAGTACTTTTGAATCCTATTATAAACTTTGTATGTGACACTCTTTCTTAGGGATGCACCAATATGAAAATTTTGTCTAATACTGAAAATATTTCATATTTGAAAGATGATGACCGATATATTGGCATCTAAATCCAAATTTGTATATTTTCGATAAAGATAACATAAAAAAATTAACATATATTGCCAGTACTGATATGGTGGCAATTATATATTGCACACTCCTACTTTTTCTTATTTGCTTTCTGTTGTTGTTCCGTAGAGATATTTCCTGATCTGAAATATCACATTATTGTCTTTGGTAGTTTAAATGTCTCTGTGGTGTTGGTGGTGTTTCAGTTAACCATCAGTTAACTGGATAATTAGTTCTTGTGTCCCTTGATGGTCATTGTTTTTTCTTGGATCTATTGCTTCATTCTCCCCAGGGTCTTTTTGAGGAATAACTATGATTGACCTAAATGTGTTTATGGGTGAGAGCGCCAGGTGGATCATGAGGGCAGAGGTCACTGTACAGTTTAGTAGGTACTAGAGAGAGTTACATTTAGTCCTAAACATGGCTGTAGCCAACTATGAGGTCACTGGACCTTGGTATTTTTCTGAGGTGTATATAATAAAGGTTGTGAAAAAATGACCTAGTATTAACTCCACTTTAGTGCTGCAAGGATAATCCACAGCACCAAGATCATCTTAACTGAGCTGTCAGCGGTCTGTCACCACTTGTCAATGTCAAAATATTTGATATGACCGATCAAAGTAGGCGGGCTTTATGTTCATAGAAGCTGCTGAGCGCACATTCCAGCGTGTTCCAGTAAACGCAGTCATAAAGTGCGATATAAGATTTGGGTATCTAAACTGTTTTAGGATAGAAATGTTAAATGACAGACAAAAATAATCAGGCAAACAAATTTAGTCTAACTTAATTAAATTTAGTCTAATAATCAGGCAAGATAATTTAGTCTAATTTCGCCATTTTTAATTGATGATACAGGACAGGCCAAAAGTTTGGACACATTACTATTTGTAATGTTTTTGAAAGAAGTTTCTTCTGCTCATCAAGCCTGCATTTATTTGATCAAAAATACAGAAAATAGGTTCAAAAGAACTGCATTTATTCAAAATAAAAACCTATTTTAAAATAATATAAAATAAAAAATATATATCTCCTTAACTATCGTTTTTTAATCAATTTAACACATCCTTGCTGAATAAAATTATTGATTTTTTTTTTTTTTAAAAATTTAAAAAAAAAAAGACTGACCCCAAATTACTGACCAGTAGTGTAGATTGTTGTTACAAAAGATTTCTATTTTTAAAACAATTTTTTTTTTTTTTACTTTTTACTTTTTAATCATCAAAGTAATATAAAAAATCACAGGTAATGAAAAAATATTAAGCAGCAGAACTGTTTCCAACTTTGAAAATAAATGATCATATTAGAATGATTTCTGAAGGATCATGTGACACTGAAGACTGGAGGAATGATACTGAAAATTCAGCTTTCTATCTCAGAAATAAATGATACTTTAAAGTATATTAAATTTAAAACCAATTATTTTAAATTGTAATATATCAAAATATTATTATTATTATTTGATCAAATAAATGCAGGCTTGATGAGCAGAAGAAACTTCTTTCAATAGTAATGTGTCCAAACTTTTGGCCTGTACTGTATATGTACTAACTGTATACATACATGTTATATAAAACATTTAGGTCCAGTCTAACGATTCTGATTGGATTGTGTTGGTAATAGACACTTACCTTGAGCTAAAATAAGTGTTGTGACTAATAAGTGCTTTTGATCCCATTTAAAAGTTAAAAAAGCGCGTTTTGCGAGCATGGAGGCGCTTGAAGCATTCAGTTGCGTTGTAAATGATGGAACAACTCTGTGGTAAACCTTCAGTATTTCCCGCATATTATTTAAAGCAAAAAGAAGATCAAAAGCACTTATTAAAGGCACAACACTTGCTTTAGCTCCAGAAAAAAAGTGTCTATTACCAACATAATCCAATCAGAAGTGTTAGACTGGAGCTGTTTTATAAAACACACACACACACACACACACACACACACACACACACACACACACACACACACACACATATATATATATAAAAACTAGCAGTGGGAGGAATAACTCGCTTTACTTACAACGAGGTTACTGTGGTGCGTAAAGCGAGTTACTCCTCCCACTGCTAGTTTTACTGAGATGTCTTATCCCGTGCGAATTACCCATTAATATTACAGACGTCCTGAGGTAAAATTACTTTACCCCCACCTCCCCATGTTAAACGAATCCCGTCTGAATAGGGCTTTAGCAGGGACGTGCACAGGATTTTTGAGGGGCAGTTGCTCTGACCTAAAAAAGGGAACCCCCCCCCCCCCCCACCCCCCCACCCCCAACCGAAACCACCCCCCATGATCTGTCCAATTACATATTATTGTTATTGCCATTATCATTATTATTTCAATGCCCCCTAGTGGTATTTATGTTCTGGTCAGGAAAAATATTATAGGTGGGGCTATTTTTTTTCCCGGGGGGTCTGGGGGTTTCTCCCCCAAGAATTTTTTTTTATTTCGTAGATGTGATTTCCTGCATTTTGGTGCGTTTGAGGCCATTTCCCTTGCCTATACCAATAAAGAACTCAAACCAGTCAATATCAATAGTCTAATAAAAAAAGACAATATTAATTTAACTGCCATCAACAGTTTATGATCGTCCGTTTGTTATACCTTTCCGACAACTTTAAGTCTCACCCGACAACCGCGACAATCTCCTTCTAGTGCCGCTCATGCAGGCTCAGCCAGGGCGGTTAGAAGGAATTTGGGGGTCCCAAGCAAAATGGACATGGCTAACTTTCTACAGATAAACGGGTAATGATTAAAAAATGTTTGTAAAACTTTAAGAAACCATTTTTTAAACATCTATAAACATTGCATAGATAGACAGACCAAATATTCCTAACACTTTGTTAAGGGTTACTAGTTGGTTTGTAAACTGTCTATAAACATCATCTGGATGGTTATTATGAAGTTGCAACAGATGACTATAATACCTGTTAAATAGTTAATAAACAGTAACAGTTAAAACATGTGGGTTGTCCTGATACTGTACTTCAAAATGCAACAGTGTAAAAATTGCCACACCGAATAAAGTAACTGTTCAAGATCCATTGGTAACTTATAAAAATAATATCATATTTGCATAAACTGTTACTACCATATATCCCGACTCTAGCACATTAAGATAAGCTATGAAAAAATCATGTTCCTCTGCCTCTTTCTGGTTAAATAATGTTTATAATAATAGTTAATGCTATATTAACTATTCCAGGTTATTTATGCATAGCATAAAAATAGTTAGTATAGCATGCTATGCCACTTTCATCAAAACCTATTACAAAGCTATAGCAATTTTATGTCATTAAATACGATAAACAGTTATTCTAGAACAGATGTGCGTCTTCTTTATCCATCCGTATTCCATCCGTTCGAAAACAAAGTTGCACTAACTGTTCGTTACAAGCAGCATTTGCCGTCAGTCAGGTAACGTTAGCTAATATAAACATATTTTTGCTAGCCTACCTGCTGCAAAATTACACCATTTTTGTACAAATAAAGCTATTTTATACAGTGTAATTTATCACTTACCACTATCTTGTTTTTTCTCTTTTTTCTTTTCTGGCTTCCTAAAGCATAATTCCGCTTCATTATCGCCGAGGAGGTTTTGTATTTTGCCGGCAGAGATTGCGTGGTTGGGTGGCTGTTGTCAGCGACGACTGAGAGGGCCCCCTTAAGGGGGATTCCGATAACAGTGTCATTGCACTTTACTGCATTGACTATCAAAGGGGCGCTCAAGCAGTTTGTCGTTGCATTTTATTCTTAACTTGTCGCTGTCTTGAGGCCCCAGGCCAGCTCGGTGCCCCAAGCAATTGCTTTACTTTCACTTTCGGACGGGTACCCGAATATGGAAGTGAACGAGGCTTTGCGATTTTTTTTTTTTGTATCTTGGCCTACGTGAAATTCTGCATCCATTGTACGATTTTTTTTATTTATTTTTTTCCACCTCGGACGGGCACCGTGAGTCGAGAAGGGCATATGGGCAGTTGCCCGGGCAACCTGAGCAACCCCCCTGTGCACGTCCCTGGGCTTTAGTTTCCCAGCTTTCCTGGTAGCCTTCAGTAAATTCATATAGTGGTGGTTCTCATAAATTCAGTCAAAACATATCATTTGACACTGTGTTTACTTTCACTGACACAAGCAAAAATGAAAATATTCTCAGTCAAAGGTCAGCTTTTGGAGGGAAAGAGACAGGGCAAGATAAGGACACTGAGAGAAAATAAAGCGTGATGGTCATGAAGAAAGAGCATGTATTGACAAAAAATCTACTGCCCATTGACATGGCTTATATTGTTATCCAATTTTGGGCTTTCAAAACTTAAAATGCACATATGTCAGGGAAATCAACATTTTCTCAGGGGAACATATGCCCTCAAACCCTTGTCTGGCTATCACCACATCACATCTGCTCTGTATTTTCTACTGCACAAGAGGCGTGATCAACGAGCATAAATTAAATGACTGTACGCAATTGGATAGTCCTTAACCAATCAGACCACAAGAGGTCTGATCAATGGGCAACGACCCACCGCTTCTCTATCCGTCATCGTGTTAATGGTGGATAAGACAGTCTGTGATTGGTTCCTGCAAAAGTTTAACAGAAGCAGTAGAAATGAATGTTCAGGTTTTCAGACTGAGCTGCAGGGCAAAATTAAATCACCGACAGATCAGGCTGGGTTTACCCCATCTACCCGAACCCCGCTACCTAGCTCAAATGTGGCCCTCTGTGATTTATAAAACCCTTTCTACAGCTCTGGTCCAAAAGTATGTATGATTTTGAACTGTCATCTTTCAGCTATAAAAATAAATGGAAAAGTTCCATGGATGTTAATAATGAACCTTTATCATTCACAGAGCCTTTGCATTCCACAAAAGGTTCTTTATAGTCGGAAAAAGATTATTATAATGTTCTTCACACTAAGAAGAATATTTTCTTTTTAAAAGCTGCTTACTGAAAGGTTCTTTGGGAAACCAAAAATGGTTCTTTTGTAGCCTTTATTTATTAGAGTGTCGTGATCTGTCAGATTATGAGCGTTTTGGACACTCATTCCCTTATTTTTGGACCTCAGTTTCTGTTTCCCTTCCATCCGTTTCATTCCCTCATTCTTATTCGCTTCCCTGCCCGCTTAAAGAGACTAGTGTTTTCCTTGTGACGCTTGGATCTACGTAGGCTCCCTCTCTCTCTGTGTGTTTCTCTCCCCCCTCCCTCCTCGTCTCTCTTCCTCACTTCCCGTCTATCTGTCTCTCCGTATGCTTTTCTCACATCGTGGATGCTGCAGCGGGAGAAATTGTGTCTTTCAGCTCAGGCAGAAGAGGAACCGCAGTATTGAGTCAAGCTTATATTACAAAACAGGAGAGGAAAGAAGGCGGCATGGACTGAAAGAAGACCATATGGATTTGTTTGAGATGCAAGACGCTGTACAAACGGGGTGAAGAGTGTGTCTGGGTCGCTCGGAGGAGGGGAGGGAAAACAGTCCCCACATCCTCCCTCTTGACAGTCTACAACGCCCACTCTCTCTCTCTCTCTCTCTCTCTCTCTCTCTCTCTCTCTCTCTCTCTCTCTCTCTCTCTCTCTCTCTCTCTCTCTCTCTCTCTCTGTCCATCCGTCCGTGGCTACATTTGTAACATCAATAATCACTGCTACTGGGCTCATTTCTCTCCTCGCTGTAACTCTGTCAGGCCTCTGCATGGGCTCAAGACTGCAAGTCTTTTGTACCTTTTTTGGGATTTTCTTTGTTTGTAGACCACTTCTTGTGTTCACTGGATTTATTACAGTCACTTAAGGATTTAGTTTGGTCCAAAAATAGTGCACGCTGCACATGTCCTGAATATTTCATCCAGCACATTTTTTGGACTGCTCGTCTGGTTCTGGGCTGTGTTGTGTTTTGCTGCTCACCTGGGCTAAAAGTGAACAATGTGGATTTGGGAACTTGACTGACAGATTCTTCACAGCCTGATTCAGGTGGTAATTATAACATGGCATAATAATGTATCTCTAGTTTTCAAATAACATTCATGAAGTTATTTTCCAGATTTTTATATTGCACTTTTTATAGCATCATGAAATGTGTATATGTATATACAAATAAAGTGTATATTTTAACTGCTGTGACTTGTAATCATACAGCAGGAAACTGCTTGGCATTTACTTGAAGAATTTAATATATAATATAATAAAAAATATGTGATATACTGTGTTTTGTACAAGAATGATAAAGTGGTACACTGTTTGGATTATTTGTGCGTGGGAAACTTTTTGAGGATCTTTTTCTTAGTCTTTTGTGCAATTAGTTTAACAGTGTTTTACTGGGTTAAATGTTTTGAGTTGTTTTCTGTGTTGTTGTAATATTATAATTATACGATCTGGTAGAAGCTCAGTGTGCTGATCATATACTGTGCATGTTTGCATTTCAATAAGGTCATTTCAATATATATACATTTATTATATTAGAGGTGTATTCAAGTTAGTATATGTCTGAAAAAATAAAATAAAAAAAAATAAAAAATTAATAGATGTGAAAAACGAGAATCATATCAAGTGAGGATCATTGAGACATGAGTTATGAGTATGATTCCTAACAGGATGTGTATTTTTTTCTGTGTTTCATAGATTGGTGATTGGGTGGCAGAAAAAATGCTAATGGCTCGCGACACCTCCCGCGACGAGACTCAGAAGCTTCATAAGAAGTGGCTGAAGCATCAGACCTTCATGGCAGAACTTGCTCAAAACAAGGAGTGGCTGGACAAGATCGAGAGTGTAAGTTATGCTGTGCTCACTATCTTTGCTAATAGTAATTGATAATGTTAATATACTGTATAAGCATTTTCTGTGTCAGATAATTGTGCGTGAATGCTCAGTGCCATTCTTCATTTGGCTTGAAAAATGCCATTGGGCACCTTGAAATGAAAACACAACTCATCTAAAAGTCTTTCTCTGATGTCTAAATACAACGTCCTTTTCAAGGACAGTCTGTTCTCTCGTCAGCCATAGTTACAACACATCCGGGCGGCTATTTCGGGCATACAAGTCCTATCTATTTGAATGGAGTAATCTTAAATCTTAAATCGTAATCTAATTAAGTAAATTATTTCAAATCAGCAACAAAATCTGACATGACCTGTCCCATAAATATAGTTTCTTATGCTCAAATTGCGTTAAAGGGTTAAGGGGGTCGCACACCGGACGCGGAGCTCGGCGGCGCTCGGCGGCGCGCCACGTCTTTAAAATTCGAACACATTGTTTTCAATGAGTGTACGCACACCGGTGGCGGCATTCGGCGCCTGTCCGCGGCGACTCAGGAAGTTGTTCTAAATCCTGCCGCGCCACAGAGCGCCATTTCAAGGCTTTATATTATAAGTATATTATCGTTAAGGTATACTGATTTCGACCATTGCTACAAGACACATTTGTTTTACATTCTGAGTTCAACAGCTTGAATAAAGTCTAAACATATTTTGGGGAAATGTATAATAAACGTAGCCTTTTAAAATCCTTTGAGAATGTGCGCGTCCGGTGTGCGATACCTGAGACGCTGCGCGGCGCGCCGCCGAGCTCCGCGTCTGGTGTGCGACCCCCTTTAGTTCACCCAAAAATGAAAATTATTGAATTAATTACTTACCCTCTTGTCGTTGGACACCCGTAAGACATTCGTTCATCAGAACACACATGAAGATATTTTTGTTGAAAGCTGATGGCTGAGAAAGGCTCCAGAGGTCTCCATTGGCATTCAGTACATTCCCACTCACAAGACCCATAAAGGCACTAAACACATCGATACAAAGTCCATCTCACTACAGAGACTGTACAATAATTTTACAATGCGACGAAAATAGTTATTGTGCGCAAAAAAAATCTAAATAATCACTTTATCTGCAAAGTTATTGTCTTCCGTGTAAGTTATTATCCTCCTCTTCCAGGTCATGTATCTGAACAACGTCATATACTCGCGCATGTGTCGAGTTCACGTCAATAACTTGGTGGATAAAGTCGTTATTTAGATTTTTGTGCGCACAATAACTATTTTCGCCGCATTGTAAAATTATTGTACAGCCACTGTAGTGAGAAAGACTTTGTATCGATGTGTTTAGTGCCTTTTATGGGTCTTCAATCAAGCTACGCCTTTGTTTAGAATAAGCGACCTCTAGCAGTGAAAAATGACTCATGTGCCTTTAATTATATTATTTTATATTATATTATAGCTTCTATAACTGAAAGTGTTTCTGAAGTGCACTGATGTCTGTTTGAAAGACTGATGTTGCTTAATCTGTCAGTTAGGCTGTTTTATTGAATTTGAATTTGTCAAGGTTTACTATACAAATGTATGTAAACTGTGTTTTGGGGTCAGTAAGGGTGAGATACCAGAAACATTTTGTGAATCGGAAACACTGAGAGGACAGATGATATGGATGTGTGATAGGCTTGCTGACATTTTTTGAAAAGGTATATTTAAATATTTGTGTATATGCTCTGAAATTACTTAAAAGGCATCAGAGATGTGTCTCTCTTCTGTAGGTGTATCTTTAAATGTGGTTATCACTCCTTAACCTTGCAGTGTGTGTGTGATATTAATTATAATTTGATATTGATACAGTATTTGATATTGCCCAGCCAGAGTGTGTGATAGTATGTAAGGCTTGTGTGTGAGACGTTTCGCTCTGTTCTGTCTTGACCTAGTATTTCCTGTAGACAGCTGAATGCTAGGGCCCATTTCTCTGTCATATAACCTTAAACTAGTTACCAGGAATAGAAATATGCTGAACTGCGCTGCCTGCGCCCTGGATTCATGTACCACGCACTTATTTTCTGCTGAATTTGGCTTGTTTGGACAGGTTTTCCTTACTTTCCAAATAATTTACATATTCACAGTTTTCTCAAACATCAAATCAATCTTTGTTTGGGGTTATGAAAAGGAAAAAAAAAAATACTTTAACATGCTACAAGCTGTTTTATGCATTAAAAAAACTTTTCTCATGTCCATCACTCAATCACAGTCATCTCTCAATCACATCACTCAATATATTTTAGTACAGCATTTTTAGGAATTGTTTTATTTAAGTGCTCAGTGCACTTTTTTGGCATTACAGGTATCCCTACTAGTATGGTAATATGAAAACAAAACATTACCTTATGATCCTCATGGATGTGGCGGTGTTTGACATTTAGACATGCAGAAATGTCAAATTCATGGTCAGTCATATTGATGCCTCTGAATTAGGATAGTCGGAGAAGTCGTTTTGGTTGAGTTTCCATTATCTGCAATTAATTTTATTTTCATACACATTTTTGAATTGGTGAGTGGATATATATATATGATAGTGTTCCTTATCTTTGAGAAACTCCATAAGGTTTTCACAGTATTGCAAGTATTTTGGGTTAAAAAAATGTCCCGCTTGCACTATACAAGCGTGCAATATATATATATAAATATACATATAAAGGCAGTAAATAGCGACCAGCATCAAGGTTTTTAAAAAAGAAGCAAAAGTATCACAGCATGATCCCATTTGACACGTGCCATTATAGCCCAAGTGTTCTGTGGGTATAAGATATTAAATTGAATGTATTATTTAATAAAAATCCTGACCTTGGCCATTGGTTTTCTGTGCATGACTGTGCGTTTATGAGCCTCTAATAGCACCGCACCGCACTTATCACCCTGAAAGAGCACACAAGTTGAAAGAAATCAAGATTAACAATAATGTGACACGAAATCTAAAATCGAGTACTGTACTGAGGTGAATATATCTGTTGTGTTTGTTGTAAGTTATCAAGTTCACTTCTGTCAATTGAAAAGGCAATGCTGTTTTACTTTGGCAAATCAAAACAGCATTCCCTTTTCAGCTCCATATTTTGTTTGTTCTGACCCCTTGACGTCACAAGTGTTGCTGGTATATTCATTCTGACTGTCATCGGGCCCCCAAAGTTCAGATACTTTTTGGTATTTCTAGGTGTTGCATTTCATGTCATGCTTTTGTTAATCTTGATTTCTCACAGCTTGTGTGCTTTTTCTGGATGAGACGGAGTGAACCACGGCACTAGTAGAGTCTCATAAAGCACAGAAGACCAATGGCCAAGGTCATGATTTGTATTAAATAATAAATTCAATTGAATCCCCAGAACACTTGGAATAAATGGCACGTGTTGCATGGGATCATTCTGTGATACTTTTGTGCCTTTTTTTAGTATCATTGTTACCTTATTACTCAGTACTTAACTGTATAATTACAGTGTCACAAAGACACCTTCAAATAGTGTAACCCTTTATTTTAAAGTAATGCAGTTACATTGTACTTACTCACATATGTAATGATTAATATTAATTAACTACATGTACTTCCTATTGAGTGAGGGTTAGTGTTTGGGTTAGGGTTAGTTAATTGTAAATATGCATAATTTACTGTTATGAGGTACATACCTGTAGTAACGTTTAACTTCGTCCCCCTAAAATAAAGTGTTAACTTTTCCTTTTGTTGTCCATAAAAGAAAGAAGGGCTACTTTTTTGCATTAACAACACCAGGGTGAGTAAATGATGACTTAATTTTCCTTTAGGGGCTCCTTTTCTGAAGCAACATGTTCTTCACATGCTCATTGTCAGAGCTTCTGCTCATTAGTCTGTATTTTCCAGTAAACAATGATGTGCAGCGATTCACCCTTGCACATGCGTAATAATTACAACATGCTGTTTTGACTAGTTCTGCTCCAGTGTCACTAACCCGGCAGCTGTCAGATAGAGCAGTCATGCCAAGTGAAGTGAAGGGAAGGGGAGTATCTGTTGCTAGGTAACGTTTTCCTTCATCACTACCCCCAACCCCAATCCCAGAGCTCCCATGTTTGAAGGTCATTTTTACTGCCTTTGCACATCACAGGAAGTGATGAGATGCACTTCCTGGTCAGAATGAACCGGAATAATGCTGGTGCCAGAAGGGGAACAAAACCAACACGTTTTGCAATTTTATACAATAGAGATATCCGGTAACTTTACAATAAGGTCCCATTAGTTAACAGCAGTTAATGCATTAACTAATACTTTGTTAAAGTATTTATTAATCCTCATCATCTGTGCCTGTCTTCTGTGCTGTGACCCAGGGATCCATTTTGGGTCCTTTATTGTTTTCCCTTTATATGCTTCCCATGGCCCACATTTTTCAAAAGTGCAACATTTCATGTCACTGTCATACGGACGATTCTCAGAACTAGTAAGGCTTGACACCATTTTTCATTCAATGTGTTATTGAAATGTATTTACGTAATGTTAACAAATTGAACCTTATTGTGAATGTTACCAGAAATCCTCTATACAGAAATGGTTCTTCAAAAAGCAAGGAATATTGCGATAATTATGTTTTATCTATTTGTTATGAAAACTTTTTTTCTTTACTCAAACCAGATGCTGTGTTTATCATGGCAGATAATTAAACTATCTCATTATGTAATTGGGATTTATCTAGTAAGCATGTCCAATTAACCACACAATTTCCTGGACCAGTTTGTTTCGAAGCCTGAGGGAAGATCTGTGAGTGTGATCTGTCTCTCTGTTTACAGCCTTCTCCTCCATGCAGTAGCTTTGTTCTCGCTCTGGTTTTCTTGTTTTTTATATCAAGGGTACACTTTATAAACTAACATGCACTATATTGCCAAACATTTTGGGACATCTGCGTTTACATTCACATGTAGAGTTGGCCCACCCTTTGCAGCTATAACGTCTTCAACTCTTCTGGGAGGGCTTTCCACAAGGTTTAGGAGTGTGTTTATGGGAATTTTTGACCATTCTTCTAGAAGCACATTTGTGAGGTCAGACACTGATGTTGGGCGAGAAGGGCTGGCTCTCAGTCTCCGCTCTAATTCATCCCAAAGGTGTTCTATCGGGCTGAGGCCAGTCAAGTTCCTCCACACCAAACTCGCTCATCCATGTCTTTATGGACCTTACTTTGTGCACTGGTGTGCAGTCATGTAGGAACAGGAAGGGGCCAACCCAAAACTGTTCCCCCAAAGTTGGGAGCATGGGAGTCCAAAATTAGCCTAGAAATCTAGACGCACACCCTAGTGGCAGCAAATCTAATTTTTAGCCAGGGTTGTCTAGCAACTCTCTGTTGGCTTGCGAGCTGGAAAAACCAAACTCTGGTCAGGCCAATCATATCGTGTATAGAGTCGGGTGGGCTTAACATAATGACGGCAGAGTTCCCACCACCTTCCAGATTAAGCTCTTCCAACAGTGTGTTCCCAGACCCAGTTTCATCTTGATGTGGGTCTGGCTTGTCAGGCTAGTCCAAAATGTCTTGGTATGCTGAAGCATTAAGAGTTCCTTTTTACTGGAACTATGGGGCCAAGTCCAATCCCTGGAAAACAAACCCACACTAAAAAAACCCTCCACTAAACTTTACACTTGGCACAGTGCAGCCAGGCAAGTCCATTCTCCTGGCAATCGTCAAACCCCAACTCGTCCGTCGGATTGCCAGACAGAGAAGCGTGATTGGTCACTCCAGAGAACAATGCTCTAGAGTCCATCAGTGCTTTACACCACTGCATCCCACGCTTTGCACTTGGTTATGTAAGGCTTGGATGAGCTGCTTGGCCATAAATACCCATTCCATTAAGCTCTCTATGAACTGTTCTTGAGCTCATCTGAAGGCCACGCAAAATTTGGAGGTCTGTAGCTATTGACTCTGCAGATAGTTGGTGACTTTTGCTCACTGTGCGCCTCAGCATGCGCTTACCCCGCTCTTTGATTTTACGTGGCCTACCACTTCGCGGCGGAGTTGCTGTTGTTTCCAATTGCTTCTACTTTGTTATCATACCACTAACAGTTGACCGTGAAATATTTAGTACTGAGGAAATTGACAAAGGGACCCGTTCTTTCGCAAATGTTTATAAAAGCGTCTGAATGCCTAGTGCTTGATTTTATACACCTGTGGCCATGGAAGTGATTGGAGGGGTGTCCCAATACTTTTGGCAATATAGTGTTTCTGCATAATATAAGTAATGTGGTACCCACCCAAACACATATCTCAATAGTTGGTACACAATAATGGTGGCATTCGTTGGATCATTTTTGAGTATGAATGTCATTTTGAGTCGAAAATGAACTCCAGATGTCAAAACAGCAATGGAACACCAGTATCGGAAAGTTGAGAAGGTTTTACTAAAATTTATAACGTTGATATTTAAGCTTTCATTTCAAGTTCTATTATAGAAGTTACTTTTTTTTCTTAGCTGAACTAATATTCAGGTAGAATAAAAAAAATATTACTTCAAAAGTATTTACTTCACCACAGAATCATTTTATCAGTGTCATCAATTACAAATTATCCCTTTAAATTATTAGTCTAGCTTACAATTAGTGCTACTCCATTTCTGAAACTTGTCTTTAAATGATTGTTTACATCCTTGAAGGACTTTTTTGATATTAGCATAATAGATCTCCAGCCCTCTGCCAAAACACTGTTTCCTAGAGGGTATTTATTATGGTTGGCTCCTCTGGGAAGCATGCTTACAGCTGGGCCTGGGGTTACTAATTCCCAGAGCAATATGGTACCCAACTAGTTCAATGTTATGTATCATCGGTTCCTTGTGTACTCACATACACGTGATTTGCTGGTGTTCTGCATATTAATTGCCAACATTTGAATAATAGGATTTTAGTTAGCTGCCATCTTGAAAGGACATGCAAAATCACAGTGACAACATCGCTTTGATGAAACTTCAAGAGTCCTTCCTACATTGTGACTCATTACAGACTCAGACACAGATTATGTCTTATTCCACCCACACCAACTCTTCCTTCAAGTGTTCACTCTTTAGTGTTTTGTCACCGCCATTGGACGGTGACACAGAAGTCACTGATGGGACTTTGTGCACATCCAGTGCATGTTGGAAGAGCTCAGGCCAGATTCCTGAGGAGGCAGAGAACGAGAAATGCTGTCATCAAGAGAGAGATGTTACATAAAGCCTCACGCAGATCCATTTTTAACCCATTTCTGTTGCGTGAAGCAGCTCTGCTGCAGACCAAAACCAGTCCTCGCCTCTATTGCCTTTTAAAGGGATAGTTTACCTAAAAATGAATAAAGAAGTTAATGTTGCCCAATTTTTGGTTACCCACATTATTCAGAATATCATCCTTTGTGTTCAGCAGAAAAAAGAAACAGATTTAGAACAACTTGAGGGCGAGTAAAGGATGATGACAGAATCTTTGGGTGAAGAATCCCTTTTAAAATAGGTGGTTTTTCACAGCAATGCCATAGAATAACACCTTTTTTGATTTTTGATTGTAAGGAAATTAAAGTCAAAATGCAAACATAAAAAGGGCTTTACCTGTACAGTCTTGTTCTTTTTTTTATCAGACATACAGAAATATGTCTGAATCCATTTCTAACACCACAGCTAATATAACCTTTAGAGATCACATGTCCTATTTCACAGCTCTCTTCTCACATAAAAAAGGCTTTGTCGCAGCTGTTGCAATGTGACTGGGACAGACTCCCATCAGATAACACATATACTGTGCCCTCCACTAATATTGGCACCATTGGTGAATATGAGCAAAAGCAGCTGTTGAAAATGTATCTGCATTGTTTATCCTTGTGATCTTTCATTAAAAAAAAAAAAAATCACAAAATTATAATATTTTATTGAAAGTGGGAGGAAACATTATGGACATAAATGTTTTTCTCTAGTTCACATCGGACACAATTATTGGCATCCAATTATTCCAACATCCTTTTCTCAAGATAACAGATCAGATCTCTGCAGATCCTTCAGATTCCCATTCCTCATTTTCTACAGGGTTCAGGTCAGGGGACTGAGATGGTCATGGCTGAAGCTTTATTTTGTGCTTAGTGACACATTTGTGTGTTGGTTTGGATGTTTGTTTTAGATCATTGTTCTCATAGAAGATCCAACCACGGGCCATTACAACATTTCTAGCAGAGGCCATCAGGTTTAGATTTATTATCTGTTGATTTGCTAGAATCCAGGATTACCATGTGTCTGAACAAGATATCCAGGACATCCAGCAAAAAAAAAAAAAAAAAAATGGCCCAACAACATTATCTGTGGGCATGGGGTCCTTTTTATCCCTGTTTGCACCAAAACGATCTGGTTTGCTGCCACAAAGTTCTTTTTTTAGTTTCATCTGACCACAGAAACTGGTCCCATTTGAAGTATGCTGGAGTTTGTTTTTGGATGAGCAGGATCTTTTCTTGAAACCCTCCGAAATAACTTGTGCTGATGTAGGGGCTGTTTGATAATTTGTTTTAGGCTTTCTGACCCCAAGAAACTCACCCTGGAGAGTCTTTGTCCACTCAAACTCTTCTCCCCACCGTGCATTAGGACGATATAGACACACGTCCTCTCCCAGACAGATTCATAACTTCTTTAGTTGATTGGAACTTCTTAATTATTGTCCTGATGGTGGAAATGTTGGGAAGCTTAACAATCTTTTGCTGCTCATCAGAAGTTCAGAACTATATTCTTCGGTTTTACTCAATGTGATGAATGATTAAGGGAATTTGGCTTTTGTGTTTCCTCATTTATACTACTGATCAAAAGAATAAACAATGCAGATTTATTTTCACAGCTGCCTTTGCTCATATTTACCAGGGGTGCCAATATTAGTAGAGGGCATGTACAACATCACTGAGGGGCACTTATAATGTAGACACCGCCGTTGTAGACACTAAAATGTAGACACATCATGCATCTATGTAACGTTACATGCACTGGATATAAATCTCATGTGATCACCTCAGACTCACAAGCTTCCATGTGGATAATTAGTAATAGAATAAAAAAAAAATGTTCAATGCAGTATCATTTATTTTCATTATGTAAGTCTGTAGGAGCTAAATGTTCCCGTCATAGTCATTATTCTGGATTAAGCTGTCATTTACAAATTTAAAGAAATGCATAAATATTTAATTAAATAAGCATGGTTTAATTTTGCAATTGGGGCAAGACTCATAAAGGTGCTAACCTCTTTTAAAATTACTAATGCAACTAAACATTGTTTAATCCAGTAATGAAAATGTCTGAACCCATGTCTGAACTTTTTAATACAGGTCAAGGGTTTAATTAACTCATTTTTCGATATATTATGTAATTATGCTTTAATTAGATAACATATTGTTGACAGCACGCAGATTATTGGAGTATGTTTTACAAGAAAATAGTCTTAGTTTTAGTCTTTATTTTTCAAAATGTTGCGTTTGATTCTGTTTTTACTTGCTGTTTCTTTGTTATGGTTGTAATGTGAAATTTACTAGCAAACCCTGATTGAAAATTGTTTTGAAGTAGCTTAGCTCGCATAGCTCCACGCTTCCATCTTCCTCTTTTTTCAGTCACACACACCTCAGATAGCCTGTGATGTCGATGATTGGCTGACGGCGTGTGTGTGTGTGTGTGTGTGTGTGTGTGTGTGTGTGTGTGTGTGTGTGTGTGTGTGTGTGTGTGTGTGTGTGTGTGTGTGTGTGTGTGTGTGTGTGTGTGTGTGTGTGTGTGTGTGTGTGTGTGTGTGTGTGTGTGAGAGAGAGAGAGAGAGTGAGTGGGAAGCAGCCGGTCTGATTCCTGTGCTCATGGGCATCATTTCCATGGTCACTGCTATATCGCTGTACCAACCCCCTTCCCCCTCACCCAGTCCTGACAGAGAGGATGAATTATAATGGTTCACTGTGTTGGGGGAGGAGGGACGCTGCATGTATGTGCATGTGCGTTTTAGGATCCCATGGTCTGTGTGATGATCAGGTGGGGGAGGGACTATGTGTGTGTGTGTGAGGTGTACCAGTTTATTCTGCACTCATGCCAGCTTCTGTAGACCTTGGCACTGTCTGTAATATGGAAAATTGTTCCAAAAACCTGCCTGTGCACTAGAGTATTTGTAATGAACGAGGAACTAAAGTATTTGTAATGAATGTGTTGAAAAAACAAACATAAACAATGAAAATATGTGTGGTCCTTGACCTTGCCCTTGTAATAGTTGTCACCATTGTGCTTGGCAGTTTCCAGAGCATTGCTATGTGATTGGTTAGATGTTTCGAGTGTTTTTTAGCATGTTGCGGTGTGATTGCTGGGGTGTTCTGATGGAAATTACAAGTCAGATCTTAAATCTTTCACTCTGTGGTGAAAATCAAGTTTTTAATGCTGTTTATGACTATGTGGTGTTTTTAATACGACGGACTCACAAGTCAACTCACAAGTCAACACTATTGCTGAGTATTTTCTCCTTAAAACTGCAGTGAACTAGCCTGGATGCCAGCCGAACTTAGCCCCGCCCACAACATTTTTAGCTCGGGCGGTTCGGTCTGGCCTCGCTCCATACGTAGAGGAGTAATTATGCCCCAACAGAAACTGTTCGGACCAATGAAATCATCAGGGCGGGCTTTAGACGATGATGGACAGATGATCAACAGTAACGTAATCATCACGTCCTCAAAGGCGCTTGGATTATATTTGTTCAAATCCTAAACGGAGAGCTTGTTTGTACGTATATGCATTCACCTTCACTATTTCTCTCAGAAATGATGATCATGTTGGTAAGTAGTCTGTGTATTGTTAGGGGTTAACAGCTTATGACCCAGGACCAGTAGTGAAGAAATGAAGACAGAGTCAGGATTTCAATTAAATAAAAGAAAAATTTACTTAAGAATAGTTTGCAGTTTCAAAAGCAGAAGCCAGCTTCAAGTCTCACAAGGAGTTCGTAGGCCGCGCTCCCTCTCTCACCGTCTCGTTGCCTCGCCCTATCGTACATACAATTGTCCCAACAGTTATACCGTTTTCAAGGTCTTATCCACGTCATTACTGCAATGTGGATGATTCTGATTGGCTCAGAGACAATGCACAGTCATGGTAAATTTCCACTCGAGTCAGTTAATCTGATGCACGTTTACACTGACGTGTCACTTGTTGATGCTTTCACCCCAGAATTAGGCCCGTAGTGACCTTCCAGATCTGGAGCAGGCGCCAGCTTGCCCAGAACAACAAGTCCACCCATCTCTTAGGGTGCCCATTGAACACCATTCGGATCTGTAACATAGAATATTGCGCACATACACAGATACACAGTCTCTCCAAGGCTGGAGCTGATTAAGCTCCAGTTCTAACTAGTTCTTACCAAAACATACTGATAACATGTGCTTTCTTTCAGTGAGAGGGACACCCAATAGTACAGGCAATATTCATCTTGAGTCTTTAGTGTTGCAGTAAAAGAAAATATAAAAGGAAGAAAATATAATAAATTAAATGAAAGACAAATCCATATTTCATCTCTGGAAGCCGGGCTAAGTGAGTAAACCCTGTTACTGCACTCCTGACATGTTAGGGGTGTGTGATACCTCAAATCCAAACACACGACCTTGTTGATCAAGTGTTTAGTGACACATCACACATCTCTAGGCCAGACCCTCAGTCACTCCTCAGAGACCAAATACACACTTTAGAAAACAAGAAACTAAAACAAAATCATAACTGGATAGAATCATTATAATAATATAGGTAATATAGGAAGATAAATATTAATTAAGGTTTTGATTATGAAGTTAATTAGGATATAAATATATACAGGTATATTGAAGCGGCAGTGGATTTCAAAATCCCCCCTTCACTCCCTCCTAAAGGCCAATTTTGGGGTCCCAATGACCCCCTAAAGTTGGTCTACCAATTTAGGCCGCTTCATAATGTTCAATGCCCTCCCCTTTTTACTTCATAATCTTTGAAAAAAAGAAAATCTCTTTTCCCCTCAGGGATTTAACTTCAACCATTATTAATCTCATCTAATTTGGTTTTATCAATGGCTTGATTGATTACAATAAGCACACATTCATCCTCAGGAGGACATACTACATTAGCACCCCATGTTAAATACCACCCCATTATAAATACCAAGATATCTCATCTAAAAAGAGGGATTTTAAATACATTTCTTTCATCTTCAAAACAATAGTGGTCTGAAATAAAAATAAACAAAATAAATAGGCATCATAATCCATCCAAGTACATTCAGTCTCTGCATAAAACATCCTTCAGTTTACAGTCTACATGCATGTACCATCTTAATTTCACATTCTATTCATTTCATTCCCAAACATGTTCATAACATCCATTTCAATCGCTTTTCCCTGATTTTACTCAAGAACCTTCTTGTTAAACCCATTTTCATAACTCATCTTTTTCTTTTCCACATAGATTTCCACATACTCAAACCTTTTTGTTACACTTGCTTTTTCCATCAAATCCAGTTTTCACTCATGATAGCCCACATCATTTTTTTAAACTTAAAATTAACATAACCATAAAATTGTTAATGTTGAAAACTTCATCAAAGTGACATATTTATCCATTTGTATTACATTCATTCAGCTTGTTCACATCTTTATCTTGTGACATTGTGCTTAATCATACTCAATACAAATTATTTTTCAAAATATATTTCCAAACCCATGTTATTTAGTAAACCATTCAAAATCCATTCATTAGGGTTTCCTTTAAAGTAACATTTTTCTTTCAATGTCTTGTCGATTAAAACTCTTTAGGCGTAAGCTCCAAATGACCAAAATCTTAACCCTGTTGATTTGTCATCTGGCAGTGATACTTCTCATCAAATCCTCACTAGCCTTCCTTTGCCTCTTACACCAAAATTGTTATAATTTTACCAAGAACTTACAAATTTTCATTATCTCCCATATTACTTTATAAAGTATTCAAATTTGTACTGTCATCATCAATTTATTTAAAACTGTTCTAAAACAATCTGTATTTTGAAAATCATTCAATGTATTTAATTTGACTTCAGGTAAAATAAATTCTGTCAGAAGTTTTATTTTCACAACATTAATCTTTAGGGCTATTTCTCTCTCGTTTTAACTTGTCAGATTATTCTTTATCAAAATAGTAAGTCTCCAGTGCAGATGCACCATGTGATCGTTATTGTTTCAGTCTCATCTCTACTGCTCTACAGAAACCAAAATATTATTTTATTCATCTTTCAATCCCAGTCACACCGAAAAACGTAAAGTCACTTGCTCCTTTAACATTAATTAGACATTATTACTAGACATCTAATGTCCTGCATCCATTTAAGGGATAAACAATAAAAATAAAACTTTCTCTTTTTAGAAGTGATCTTTTTGGTCGCCCTTCTGCCTTCAGAAATATGAGGGAATCTCTGGATAATTTAGATAGTGACTTCAGCCAATTTGTCACTTTGTCTCTGCCGTCAAGTTTCTAACATTTATGTTTACCATTTCTAATCAATTGAATATTTCAATTTAAACCCTCAGTTAAATTTGGAGATGGGTTTTTAACCCATTAAGAAACGGCAATCTTTAACTTTATAATTCCACTTCAACTAATCCAGAGATTAATTCAAATCAGCATCATAAATGACAAAATTAGTCATAATTACCAGTAACGGACAGAGCTGGATACCAGTCCACTTAAAGCTCGTCCCATGTTCTGGATCATCTTTTCACCAGATTCCTTCAGAATTAGCAGTCTCTTTAAAAGTTGTTGTTTGCCTTAACCCATCTGTAATGATAAACACTCATTCCAGAGGTTAATGACCTCACACACACTATCAGGACAGAACAGTTTCACAAACCAACACATACAAAACATAAAGTGCAGTCATCAACAAACATACGCACATTAAACATATAACTATGAATTGCTCATTCTCAAAATTTGCTTTTAGTGTTTAACCAAAAAATATTTAAACTCAGTTCTTACATGGTTTCTTAACCAATTTTCAAATCATGTCTGTTCATTATTCCTTCATTTTTAGTGAAGTCAGCTGGTTGTTTTGGTTCTGATATCATTGCTTTTGTTTAGTTTCAGCTTTAGCACGACGATAACAGACAGAGCACCATTCCTCCTTCTCAAGCAGTCTCTCTCTTACACGGATAGTCTCTTATATTCAATTCATTAACCTTTAACCTTCACAAAGTTTATCCTTAAAGAATAAATTTGTGTCAGAAATTTAAATGTTTAACTTTCCAATTAGAGATATATAATCATCTCAAAATAAGTTATGCTATGAATTATTTTCTTCAAGTTACTTTAGTTAAATACCTTTTGTTATCCAGACCTCCTCTTTAAACTTCAACAGCTGTCCTCATCTTTAGGCACCACCATGCCTTCAAATTCTCCGCTGCCATATCTAATGACCTGCAGGATTAAACTCATGATATGGAAATATTAGTTCAATATCACACAGTTTTACTGATTCAGTTAATGCATTTTTGTTCTGGTCTCCACAAAAGTTATTGACAATCACCTCATGGTCTCAGCTGGCTCTTGAATGACCTTTACCATCATAACTTTCACTCAGGGTCTTCCCTGGCATTCACAAACAATGCGGTACTTGAGTGAGCGGTATAGAGGAGCCATTATTAGGGCAGGCCGTGCTGTGTCCTGTCTGGACTCTCGGCCCCTACAACCACAGCGTCCCCCCTTACTGATGCTGCTGGCCTCACAGTCATCGGTTCAACTCTCATACACACCTCACATAAAACACCTCCCTTCTTGGAAGTGCCCAATGCCGGTGACCCCCATGTCTTAGGTCGTCCCCCGTTGGCCAAAAGAGGATCTTACCCGTCTTCGGCGAATCACCCTCATTCACATTGGTCATCGCTTGAGATCTTTGACCCTTAAAATGGATCAGATGCTTTTCTGGAGCCTTGGGGAAAGTGCATTCAAGAGTCACCAGAGCCATTTAGTCTGCTTACTATAGGTAGAACATGGAGACAGGTTAATCATAACACTACTTAATCACTGATACCAATTACATCTTCCAAACCGCAACATAGTGCGTAGATTATACTCAGTGAATTTAGCCATAACCACTGTCCACTCAATTTAATGTCCTGCATGTCGACTCTGACCTGATCCATTGGTCCTGTGCATGGTGGCGGCTAAGATTAGACAAAGATGTCACTGGTCATGGGATAATTTATTTAAAAAAATTCAGTTCATTAAAATTCTGTATTTGAAAACATTTGATACTTTTATTATTGCCCTCCTAATGGCACTTTCACTCTTTTTAACAAATCACTGTCTCTATGATTTTCAACTGATGCACTGTGCTTTTACTAGAAATATCTTATCACCTATGACACAGGCTCAGATAACAGCTTTGAGCTGGTTTTGAATGAGAGAGAGAGACTCTGAGTTATTCAGGATGGTTCACTGTGTTTTCATAAACTTTATACTACTCACACTAGCTCAGCATAAGGTCTGGCTAGAAATTAAAATTGTTTTCAAATAAGACATTAAACATTTCCTTTAAACTCTATCCCTAGACAGAGATCACATTTTCCATTAATCATAAGTTTATATTTGTCTTTTTTTTTTCTCCATACAATTAATTTAGAAACTACAAATTTCTCAGATTAAGTCTCTGTTACTCTTGCAAGTTTGGCCATAGCACCAGAAATGGTGGGGCCAGATTCAGATAAGCGAATTGTTTTATTACAGCTCAGCACCAGCTTATCTTTTGAAACTAAAACACCAACAATCTAGGGTTTTTAACATATTAACGCCAATTTATCTTATAAAAATGTTTTGTTTTTTTTGTTTTTTTAACCAACATTTAGGCAAATTAACATTATTAGAATTTCTCAAGAGTTAGAGTAACAGGAACAACCTTTTTCATACATTTGTCATTTAAACCTCTACATTACTATTTATACATTTTCTTGCCTCACGTTTTTCAGTCAATGTCTTTAATTTTACCTCATAATTTTAATTAATTTTCATAGATCTTTCCTTCAAAAATACTTAAGATGTTAAAATCATTAACATTATTATTTCTTATTTTCTTAGAGTGTAAATCTTTGTTTCTTTTTACTTTGTTTTATCTACAAAATTTAATCTGATGGGCTGATTTGCCACCATTTCTACACCTTATGGGTGGGTGGTTACAGTTACATACAAAATGGCCCTGCTGACCACAATTAAAACACTCTGTCATTTAGCAACTGGCATGTTTCAGTCTAGTTCCCAGTCTGTAAGGCGGTGCCTAAAGCGGCACTCGCTCGGACAGTCAGAGAAGAGCGCGCGAGAGAGGAGGGGGCAGATAAGACTGGCTGCTCACACATCTTGGTGTTTTCGCTTTTTCAAAAACAATCTCAAGCCCTTTTTTCAGACTACAACTCAATTCCAGTAATTTCAGACAATTTATTACATTTGGCAATTAGAATATACCATCCCTCAGTAATCTCCTGGGATTTTTCTTTCAGGGTTTAAAACCCACCCATTCTACAAATTCATTAATAAGCACTCTTTGTTTGTAGTTAGTCAAGTTGCTATTTAACTTTTCAGTCTGAATTAAAACCTTGCTGCCATGTTTTAATTTTTTTTATATAAATATGCTCTGCAAATTTCTTTTAAGTGAGGGCTTCAGAGCAAAGCTAGTTACAGCGTTTTCTCTTTCATTTCAACATATTATCAAGACTGATCAAGTTACTGATCGTCACAATTTATCAGTCATATGTTGGTCAAAGTTCATACTCACCGAGACAGCAAGAGATGGAGGCGGCGATCTTTACCCAACACAGCTGTGGCTTCTGCGTGATGAAACTGCAAAGGACACTTGTACAAAAACGTCACATACTGGTCCGTGCCAATTTGGGTCACAATTTTTTATTTTACTCGGGATCGTTCCAGATGCATCCCTGGCAAAAACAACCCTGTATCTTTTTTTATTTTGTTTAACTAATTACTAAATTTCTCACTACCTAATTCTCTAACCTCGGGGCGCCCCTGTCTGAATGGAAGAGTCAGAGAGCTTTGTTCGGAGACACACACTAGTAGCAACTTTAAGCCTGGCTTACTAGTGACCTCATACCCTTCCATAGGTATGAGTAGGAGTTATTCTGACACCTTCTGCCAGTGATGGCTTCCAGTGTCCCTCCGACCCTTCAATGGGTGGAGTCCTCCGACCCCTAATGGAGTGGAGTTATCACCCACCGTCTGCCTCTGAAGGCTTTCGGCGTTACACCAGCCTGCCAAGGATCTGGTGTTCCACACTCACGTCTGAGTGTGTACGTATACTCACAGTCTCACTTCCCAATTCTCCAAACTCTTCCAACCAGACAGCCCTAACCAAAAATAATTCAAATCTGCCTACCTTGTTTTTAGCCAGGGATGTCACCTAAGAATGATTGCTCGCGCATCCTCCACCAAAACTGTTAGGGGTTAACAGCTTATGACCCAGGACCAGTAGTGAAGAAATGAAGACAGAGTCAGGATTCCAATTAAATAAAAGAAAAATTTACTTAAGAATAGTTTGCAGTTTCAAAAGCAGAAGCCAGCTTCAAGTCTCACAAGGAGTTCGTAGGCCGCGCTCCCTCTCTCACCGTCTCGTTGCCTCGCCCTATCGTACATACAATTGTCCCAACAGTTATACCGTTTTCAAGGTCTTATCCACGTCATTACTGCAATGTGGATGATTCTGATTGGCTCAGAGACAATGCACAGTCATGGTAAATTTCCACTCGAGTCAGTTAATCTGATGCACGTTTACACTGACGTGTCACTTGTTGATGCTTTCACCCCAGAATTAGGCCCGTAGTGACCTTCCAGATCTGGAGCAGGCGCCAGCTTGCCCAGAACAACAAGTCCACCCATCTCTTAGGGTGCCCATTGAACACCATTCGGATCTGTAACATAGAATATTGCGCACATACACAGATACACAGTCTCTCCAAGGCTGGAGCTGATTAAGCTCCAGTTCTAACTAGTTCTTACCAAAACATACTGATAACATGTGCTTTCTTTCAGTGAGAGGGACACCCAATAGTACAGGCAATATTCATCTTGAGTCTTTAGTGTTGCAGTAAAAGAAAATATAAAAGGAAGAAAATATAATAAATTAAATGAAAGACAAATCCATATTTCATCTCTGGAAGCCGGGCTAAGTGAGTAAACCCTGTTACTGCACTCCTGACATGTTAGGGGTGAGTGATACCTCAAATCCAAACACACGACCTTGTTGATCAAGTGTTTAGTGACACATCACACATCTCTAGGCCAGACCCTCAGTCACTCCTCAGAGACCAAATACACACTTTAGAAAACAAGAAACTAAAACAAAATCATAACTGGATAGAATCATTATAATAATATAGGTAATATAGGAAGATAAATATTAATTAAGGTTTTGATTATGAAGTTAATTAGGATATAAATATATACAGGTATATTGAAGCGGCAGTGGATTTCAAAATCCCCCCTTCAGTATCCTTAAATTCTTTTTTTTTTACAACACTGGCAAAGATCGTGTATTGCAGCGTGCGTGTATACAGGGTTGCCAAATTTTTACAACAAAACCCGCAACTACTAGCCCTAAACAATAGCTTCTCGAGGGGGTTCTTTCTTGTTTCGGTTGAAACATATACCATAATTATAGCCCAGTATCAGACTCATATTCTGACTAGAATTGAGCATGACCACGTCAGGCTAGCAGTGAACAACACTGTCTCAAAAATGTGGTTTAAAAGCGTCTGTGTCACAAACTACCTTAACCAATCACGTCAATGTGCAGCCGGGTTTTTCCATATCATTTAATTTAGCTACACATTCTTAGTTGTTTGATAACTTAGTCAAGCAAAAGGCTAATCATATTAATTAACAGAATGTGTCTGATGTTGTAAAGAATGATACCATTGTGCAGTTTTTACAAGCTTAGCATTCCCTTTCCCGCAACACTCAACACTCAAGTCTTGAGTGTTATTATATTCAATGGTTTTTAAAAACATACATTAAGCACACAATAAGTGCACATTCAAGACAATGAATGACACTTCTTTTCACAATAAAACTTATGATAGTATTGATAATAATGATGGCAGTAACAGACCTCAATGCCAGATGTACCTTCTTTAAAACTGTGTTCTGTTTGTATAGTTCTAACCTTTAAAGGTAAATGTGGAGCACAGATGAGCGACTAACAAATAGACTTCAGCAGTTTTATAATCTGTGTGTGTCTGTGATGGAGCATCTGCTCTCATTGTTAGATCAGATCTGTGTGTCCTGAGCTGATCTGAAGTGACGCAGGTGCAGTTTTCTTTTAGATATGATGAAATCCAGACCTGGCCAACTGTACTTGTGTGAATCAGTCCTCAGCACTCTGTTAAACTGAGCTGTGATTATTGTGATGTGATGATAACTAGTTCATCTCTCAGAATTAGCCAGTGCATATTTTTATTGGTTTTTTTAATGATGTGCCGTTTTCTTTGTTAGAACTTGTTAGGTTTTCATGAGCTGTGTCTTGAGAGTGATTTGAATCTTTCAGTTTAATTGAACTGGTTAAAAAACAATTCACTGTTTCGATTAATGGCTTGCCCATTTTGCTGTACATGCTCATTTTTTTGTCAAATACATACTTATATATAATAGGTGTGTCAAGTCATACAGATTGTTTCAAAGTAGCTTTACAGAGATAACAAAAGGATGAATTTTGTCTCCGTGTTGATTCAGGTCCATTGTGTCATCAATTATTAAATTAGTTCATTTATTCTATAAAGCAGTTCTGCAGAAAATGATGACATCATCCAGCTAGTGTTGATGTCATCGTGTGTGCAAGTGTTTTTTTATAGTGCAAAAATACTACATCAAATCATGAAAGTATTATTAAAAAAAATACTCAAAGATAATATATAATATTAATGAAATAAAAGTGTTCTTAAGAAGAGAATGTATTATAATGACTTATGACTTATTATCATGTGTTTCTTAACACACTTAAGTGCACTTTTAAAAAGTAATAAGTAAGTAGTAAAGTAAAAAGTAATAAGTAAAAGTAGTAATAATGTGCAATTATATATTTAAAGTACATTTTAAATCATTATTTTAGTAATTGTTTTATTAACACTTATTTTGATGTGCTGAATAAGATACAAAAGCACTTGATTATAAGTTTAACAGTAGTGTATATTATATTTAAAATATACTAAATTGTAACTTAATTACAAATGTGTTGTTACAAATATATTTCATTACATGAATAGTCCAATCAATCACGGGTCGATGAGAAATAAAACATTGTGTTTGTTTGATAAAGATGTTTACGAGCCCTGTGATCGAGAAAATCATTCCGGGTGTCGCTTTTCTCTCAATCTCTCCTCTCCGTCATGTGGACGGACAGGGGAGCTTAAGCTCATTAAATATGCAAATCTTATCCAATCCTAGCCGTGCAGTGGCGTAACTTACTAATGATGGGCCCCAGTGCAGGCTATGCAGTTAGGCCCCCCCTAACCTAGCATGTAACACTTTAGGTTTAGGTTTCATTTCTATATCAGGATATCGGTTGTTTATTATTATTTACAAATCAAATATTAATGGCTTTATTCTGTGTCACCGTAGGGCCTACATCCCTTAATCGTAAAAAAGACACTATTTTATAATCACTAAGATTCCAAATGTGAGTTATTTAGGTTATTTAGGGGGGTTCGGGGGCATGCTCCCCAGAGAAAATTTAGATTTCTAGGATCTACATGTGCATTTTAAGATGTTCTGAAGGCCAAAAAAGTAGATAACAATATTACTAGAGAATCATCAAGATGGACATGTTGACATAGGCTACTTTTTTTGTGAGTTTGTCCGTTCAAACGCAAGACTTGTGAGAGAAATCAATATTTGCGCGCGATGTGAGACTGCACGCTTTCGGATGAGCGCACAGAGACAGATGTTCCCATTCGCGTCTTCTGGCACTACACGCGGGTGATGATGGTGAAAATCACTGTCCATATTCGAACCTAAGGCAGCACTCGCATGCATTGAACAAAGTTTATAAAGAGAGACCGTTTTGCCCACATTTTTCTTTAATAATCGCTGGTGTTAGTGTACCACTGAGGAGCCCCATCACGAGTCATGACGGGGGATAGCCTATAACTCGCAATACTCCGTAATTTTTGGCCATACAGATAAATGAGAGACATAATTATAAACTATTAATTGTCTACTTTTATTTGTGTACACTCACATGACAACAAAACTTTGTGCTTTAGTAAAATAAATAAAAAAGGTGCGCTTTCTATCTGCGAGAATCTGAAACTCGGTGAATACATGACATAAACATGAAACATACGTCTAATGAAAGCTTGAAATCGCTAGATTTAAATCAAATAATTCACATTTTATAGTGAATTGTGGAGCTCACTGGCATAGAGCGGAATATCTAGCGGAGCGTCACGCAACTGTGCTCCGCTCACATGCTGAAAAAGGTGGTCAGTAGCCTATCCTAAGCGTAATGGTAGAGCGCGACAGCCGTGTGAAATCTGAAACCAGTGCTTTTCATTTGAAATGTGAGTGTCACAATATTCTGCGAAGTCACTTTGTCGCCATGGGCACGTTTGCAATGTGGGCATGGGCACGTGTGCGCTGCGGGCCCCCCTGCCGCACGGGCCCCAGTGCGACTGCACTGCCTGCACTGTCTATAGTTACGCACCTGTAGCCGTGGGCGTTTACTTCCAAGTCTCCAGTGACACGCCCATCAAAACCCAGCGTTTTGGATGATATTTGGATGATATTTTTGAATGTAAAAACAGTATAAAAAAAATTAAAAAGCAGTTCATGACACCTTAAATCCAGAGAAATAAGCAATTTTAACCAGGAAAAGGGCCGTCCGTGTCTGTGCGTCGCCTATCAATGCCATCATAGCCAAGTTATCCTCTATTTTATTTAGTAGAAACCATGAAACGACTCAAAGAACCACCGAGGGGACATGAATGCAAACTTTCAACACATTTAAATGTATCTAATATGATAAAACAGCGCTGTGTTACCACACATACGCATGAGTGGAAGAAGCGGAAGCGCTCATCAGAATCAAGGCGTCATCAAGCTACGTCTGTTTTTAATAAGTGACCTCTAGCAGCAAAAAATTACATATTGTGCCTTTAATTATATTATTTTAAATTTCCGCGACAAGTCGTGTTTTTAAAAGTCTGCTAAAGTATGCTACTTTGCACAAGGACAGTAGTATTTGGGAATCTTGTTTGGGAGTCATGGTTATTTTTGCAGTTGCCACGAGTGGATCAGAAATGATAGTTTTCACCTTTGAATATACTGATGGTTCTCTCTTCCTCTCTGTGTTCTCAGGAGGGCCAGCGGTTAATGCAGGAGAAGCCGGAGCTGAGCGCGCTGGTGAAGAAGAAACTGGAGGAGATCCGTGAGTGCTGGCAGGACCTGGAGAGCACAACCCAAGCCAAAGCCCGGCAGCTGTTTGAGGCCAACCGGGCCGACCTGCTGGTGCAGAGCTACTCCAGCCTGGACCAGAGACTCCAGCAGCTGGAGGGACAGCTGGCACATGTGGACTACGGCCAGGACTTGACCACTGTCAACAAGCAGCTGAAGAAACTACAGGTCTGGATCATCCTCCTTCTTTACAGACACATGCGTCAGCAGCTTTCAGTTCTTTCACCATCAAGAGGAAGTTTCCTCCAGAACTTGCTTTTATCAGATTGCTAGTTTCCAACATGCCTTTAATTTGCTCTTTATTTCTTTCCGATTCCTGTGCTGAAGACTTTAATTTTCTTTTCCACTGCTGCATTTACTGGTAATATGAGCCTCATCACTGTCCACCGTATGAGTGTATTTCATGTCGCTGGTGTGGCTCTCCTCTCTGACAGCATGCCATGGCTCTCAGCTGATCTGAGTTCAGTTTCAGCTCTGTCCCCACGTCACTCCACCCACATCACCATCAGCGGTATTGTAGCATCTTCATTTCGCTTTCATTATTTGCACATGTCCTCTCTTTCATTCATTTTGTTTTCTCTCTCTTTGAATTCCCATCAATCTTCACCAGAATATATTTCATTTGTGCATCATATGCGGTCCTATGTGTGTATGGGAGTGTGTGGTTATAGTTCCTATCCTTTTATACATCAGCATATTTCAAATGGTCACTAAAGAAACATATGCCTTCAGTAACATCTACTGTTATTAAAAATTAAACTCTTATAGTTTATTAGCTCTCTGTCTCTCCAGGTGTGCAGGTTAATCTAATTTTTTTAATCTAATCTACACTCTAAAAAATGCTGGGTTAAAAACAACCCAAGTTGGGTTGAAAATGCACCGACCCAACAATTGAGTTGTTTTAACCCAATGGTTGAGTTGTTTTAACCCAGTGGTTGGGTTAAATGTTGCTTAAGACAACCCAATTGCTGGGTAAGAACAACTCAACCATTGGGTTAAAACAAATAATTTATTCCTGTGATAGTAAAGCTGAATTTTCAGCGTCATTACTCCATTCTTCAGTGTCACGTGATCCTTCAGAAATTATTCAAATATAGTAATTAGGTGCTCTTCTAAATATTATGTTGAAAACAGATGTGCTGCTTATTATTTTTGTGGATACCGTGATGCATTTTTTTTAAGGAGGTTAATAAAAATGGCATTTATTTGAAATAGAATTATTTTCTTGCATTATAAATGTCTATACTGTGACTTTTGATCAATTTAATCCATCCCTGCTGAATAAAATTAATAATTTCTTTCTCCAGAAAAATCGTACTGATCCCAAACGATAGTATATGTGCTGAAGATATCTTCAAACTATACCTAGTTAGCAATTTTCAATGACTTCCACTTAATTTTAATAAGCCAACACGTTTTCTTTGGAAGTTTGAAAAGTTTATGATGATGTCATAACTCACTTCCTGTCACTTCTCGTCTTTCTGGTGTTCTTCCTCTCCTCTTTCCCACTATCTATATTGTCATAATGTTGAACTGTGTATTTCTCTGTCCCTCTCTCTTGGATGTCCACTTTGTTCTCCTGACTCCTCAACCGTTGCTCATTCATCATGTTCACTCCTCTTCCACCTCTCTCTTGCTTACAGACGATGGAGTGTCATATGGAGGAGTGGTATAAAGAGGTCGGAGACCTGCAGGCCCAGGCGGCCTCCATCCCTCAACAGGGGGAGGTGATGGAAAAGGTGTCGGAGAAACAAGTCGGTGTGGAAACGCGGATTGTGCGACTGATTGAGCCTCTAAAAGAGAGACGTCGCATCCTGCTGGCCTCTAAAGAAGTACACCAAGTTGGCCGTGACCTTGAGGATGAAATTGTGAGTATAACAATCTCATTACAACCGTTAGCTTTCATATATTTTGATCTTTTCAACATATGGTGTACGTGTTTGTCCACAGTTGTGGATACAAGAGCATCTTCCAATGGCCACTTCTCAGGAAAATGGGGCAAGTTTACAAGCTGTACAGCAACTCATGAAGAAGAATCAAGTAAGACAACATCAAAATCTCCATCTGTATGAGAATGATGCCGGTTTAGGCTAGTCTGGTTCTGGTCTAGCTGGTTGACCTGAGGCTTGAATTACACTACATGACTTTTGGCCAGATTGTTGCCCCAATTTTCAGTCTGGACTCAATATTAGTTATCAAAAGTCAGAGCCAGTCTGCAGATTTTAGGCAGTCGAAGTTGACAGATTTCACAGAAAATCGCATAGTGATGCCCACAGACCTGTCTCAAGATCAAACATGATCCCATTGTTTTCATTCGTCATGTCTTCTAGTAACGAGGCACATGTTTCTGTGTGGGTTTGGTTCTGTTTACACCTGGCATTAATAAGTGGTTTCGTCAATACGATCATAAGGGAACGATGCTAAATATAAGTGTAAACAGGCTCTAAGTGTGTGTTCACACTTGGTATGTTTGGTTCGATTAAATGACCCTGGTGTGATTGCTCTGTTAGTGCAGTTCATTTGAATAAGTGTGAACGCTGCCATCTGAAAAAGAGGAGTGAGATCCTGAACAGATGGGTCTCAGTCTGCTTCCAAACAAACTCTGGTGTAGTTCGAATTAAATATGAACGCAACACGGACCAAAGACGTGTAAATGAACCAAAAACAGGACATGATGTCACAAGATGTGACCCTTAAAAGGACAGAATGCTCATGCACACCTGTTTTTCCTCATCATATTTGCCCATCACAGTTAATCTCCTCACAGCAGATCTTCATTTGTGTGTGACGGAGGGATTCCTGCCGCTGTTTTGACTTCTTTACACATTTTATAAACTCTTCACAAGTTCTCAGCTGGTCAAAATACTATCATAAGTAGCTACACACACAGCACATTTAGCCCAGAACCCAGCATTTATTACAATATTTGTAATAAAAGCCGACCAATCATGTTGTTAATAAATCCCTATGCTTTGGTATCTTTAGTTTTGGTATTAAAATGTGAATTTTAGTCTGGGCCAAACGAACCAAGCGAACCGAACTGTAAGTGTGAACACACCCTAAAATGTTTTGAGCTTGTCTGCCTTCGACCACTTCCAGAGGTAGTCAAAAACGCATTTGACCAGATCGCTTTCAAAGTGTAAACACTCATTAGTCAAAAGCCTTCGAACAGCCACAAAAGACATTATGGGAAGTGCGCTAGCCAGACAGGATTAAACTTTGTCGGCTGAAGACCTAAGTCATTTGAAGATGAAAAAATATCAAGCACAATGTTCTCTCATCATTCCTGATTTCTAACACACACTCAAGCGTGGTCTTGCGGCTGTCAAAGCAGAAACAAAAGCTGTTTGTTTTCCATCTTCTCCTTTTGCATTCATATGTATATTGTGCAATTGTGTATTTTGTCCATTAGCTCGAAAGATATGAAAAAGCTCATACATTTAACCACCCATAGACCCTCCCCTCGAAGAAAGCCGGACAGAAGTGGTTAAATGTGGACAAAAGAGACGGGAATGTGTCTCCCTCATCTACTTGTGATCTAATCAACCAAAACGCATCTTAAAGGAATACTTCACCGCTTTTTCATATTAAACTATGTTATTCCCTTAACTAAAACGAGTTGATACGTACCTCTCTCGTCTGAGTGTGTGCACTTAATTACTGCATCTAGAATCTGAAAGTCCCGGCTGAAAAATCCTCCCTCACATCTCCCTCTCACTCTCTCATTTCTGTCAATAGGAGGGAGGGGGAGATGTGAGGGAGGATTTTTCAGCCGGGACTTTTTACTGCGCTGAGTGAAAAGTACTCTCAGAAGTGCTATTCCGCCATACATTATAGTTCTCCTTTTAAATCCGCTTAGAAAAGCGCCAAGTTTTATTATATGTCATCATACTTGATGGTTCAAATATTCGTGTAACTGTATTCAAATACGGAAAACCTGGAGGTGTTTGGTCACTTCTAACTTGATCTCTGTTTGGTACCATAGTGAATGAACTGGGCTTAGTGGGCTAAGCTAAATGCTATCAGATCGTCACCGCGCGTCAGAGAGATTAAGTGCACGCACTCAGACGAGAGAGGGATGTATCAACTCGCCTTAGTTAAGGGAATAACATAGTTTAATATGAAAAAGCGATGAAGTATCCCTTTAATTCCAGGTGTAAACAGAGCCTCTGTTATGTTCAGAACTACTTGAAAGTCTGTTCATGTGTGATCTTCAGTCGTTTAGTGTTATGATGCCTACTTTTTATCTGAACCATTTATGTCGCCGAGTGTATGTTTTAAAACCTGTTCCTATGTGTAGTATATTCCAGCCTTTAGTCTTCCAGCATAATCTTTTCTAGTGAAACTGGATTATCAAAGATATCCTGATGGTTAGGCTAATTTAAACGCCTGTTAAGATCACCAGCATCCTTGTTATTTTTGTCTCTGAGTTCTCAACAGAAAAAATTTAGAGATGTGGATTTCTCTGAATCTGTTTTTAATGGTAATTTCCTCTCAGAGTCTGCAGAAAGAGCTTCATGGTCACCGTGCGCGTGTGGAGGATGTTCTGGAGCGGGCAGGTGTGATCGCATCCATCCGCAGTCCAGAGGCAGACAGCATCAGGGATGGCATGGAGCAGCTCCATCACCTGTGGGAGGCGCTGTGGGCCGAGACAGAGCGCCGGCAGCTCATGCTGGATGCCATGTACCAGGCGCAGCAGTATTACTTTGATGTGGGAGAGGTGGAGGCCTGGCTCAGCGAGCAGGAACTGCATATGATGAATGAGGAGACTGGAAAGGTAGGAGAGAGCAACAGAGACGAACTCCAGACAGCCATTCTAACAGGATGTTTCTATAACTCTTAAAAATATAAAATGCTAACACTTTATAATAACTCAGTGTTGGGGTAACTCATTACAAGAAATCATGTAATCAGGTAATTACACAATAACACTTTGTTAATTACAGTGACAATTAATGAATTTTTTTGCAAAAATAAAACATAATAATTATAGTGTTAATAATTAATGATATGCCATATTAGAAAGCTAGAATAGGAAACAAGTAAAAGCACAGAGAAGAAATGGTGAGAAGAAAAAAAGTGAGAAGAAATAAATTAATTATAATAAATTTATATATAAATAATTTAAAAAATGAATAGTTACACTATTGTGGTGGGAATGCGAAAATGTTGGCAGGATAAGTGCAAAATTTGAACTACTGGTCCCGCTGGGTGATTAGAAAGAAAAATCCTCATTAGGTGCGTTTACATGGAGCACTGTAATCGGTTTAAAAGTCCAATCCGAATGAAAATGCTCCATATAAACACCCCAATCGGAATAAAAATGCCCAAACCGAATTAAATTGTAATCGGTTTGAGAGGGGTGGGATAAACCTTTTCATGAACCGATTAAAACGAAAAATGTAACCATGTAAACGTCCTGACCCGATTACTTTTCAGTGTACAGTCCTTATATGACGTGATACACAGTGTGCGCTTAATTTTAATTCATTACATTTATATAGCGCTTTTCTAGACACCCAAAGCGCTTTACATATAGAAGGGGGGAATCTCCTCAACCACCACCAATGTGCAGCATCCACCTGGATGATGCGACGGCAGCCATATTGCGCCAGAACGCCCACCGCACACCAGCCGATTAGTGGAGAGGAGACAGAGTGATTAGGCCAATCAGGATATGGGGATTATTAGGAGGCCATGATGGACAGATGGGCAAATTTGGCCAGGATGCCGGGGTTACACCCCTACTCTTTATCGAAGGACATCCTGGGATTTTTTAACGACCACAGAGAGTCGGGACCTCGGTTTAACGTCTCATCCGAAGGACGGCACTCATTGACAGTATAGTGTACCCATCACTATACTGGGGCATTAGGACCCACAAAGACCACAGGGTGAGCGCCCCCTGCTGGCCTCACTAACACCTCTACCAGCAGCTACCTAGTTTTCCCAGTTGGTCTCCCATCCAGGTACTGACCAGGCTCAGCCCTGCTTAGCTTCAGTGGGAAACCAGTCTTGGGCTACAAGGTGATATGGCTGCTGGTATGAGAGAGAGGATGGCACGCTTCACCACTGACCGTGCGCCGCACTCACACGCAGGCTAAAATGTTGAGAGGAAAGTTAATTTTTCTGTGGGGTAAACCTTGTTATTTCGTTAGAAGTTATGAAGATAATGTTGGCATAATGAGACAGACATAGCCCGGCTACATCCTCTCATCTTGACAGCGTTTGTCCAAGGCACTTTTTACTTCAACTGCGCCTGACAGAAGAATACATTTTTTCTGAGATGATTACACTATACAATAAATAAATAGCTTTTATGAAACGGTATAAGTCCTGGTTGCCGTTGAGAGTTGCTATGGCATCCGTAAACACATTCCAGCTGCTGGAAAGGAAAGAGATTGACATTTCTGATGCGGCAGACAAACTGCTCTGTGATGATTGCGATTGAAAGTCAGCACATGTAAACCCCAGATCGGTTTAGATAACGTCTCTCTCATGTAAACAGTCCACTAAATCTTTCATTTAGAATGATTTTAATCGGAATGACAAAAAAGTGTGCATGTAAACATGACTATTGTTGAGACTTGTGTAGACAGCAGTTTTTCAGGGACCTTTAGTTTCTGGCAAGGACACCTGCGGTTAGATCGTTTTCTGGGCTGCTGGGATGTTAAAGATGATGGCATACAGTAGGAGCAGGATGAATGTATCTGAGCTGTGCCCTGTCTCTGTTAAGGATGAAGCCAGCACTCTGCAGTTGCTGAAGAAACAGCTGGCGCTGGAGCAGACCATAGAGGACTATGCGGAGACCATCGGACTGCTCTCTCAGCAGTGCAGACAGCTGCTGGAGCTCGGACATCCTGACTGGTAAATGCTCAGCAATCGCCTTACAGTCGAAGAGAAGCACTGATCTCTTTACTGCCATTATAAAGAAAACTGTAACTGTTCAAACATACAAACACACACCACTCGGCTTTTCACTTTTGAGTAATGTCATTACCATCAAACATTTCTTTGTATGCCAGTGATAAAACCTTTCAAGAGTAACAGATTTCACTGATTTTTTTTCCTTTGAATGAAATCCAAGTATGTGTGTGTATGCTTGTGCCTCAGTGAGCAGATCAGTAAGCGTCAGTCTCAGATCGACAGGCTGTACGTGTCTCTGAAGGACCTGGTGGAGGAGAGGAAGTCTCGTCTGGAGCAGCAGTACTGGCTCTTTCAGCTCAACCGAGAGGTGGATGAACTTGAGCAGTGGATAGCGGAGAGGGAGGTCATTGCCAGCTCCACTGAACTCGGACAGGACTTTGAGCATGTCACGGTCAGTTTTACACCGTTGCATCAGCTATTTCAGATTTATCTGATCAACTGTAGCTTGTCTGTTTCTGTGTCCCGGTGAAATCAAAATAGTTTTTTTTTTGGCCTTTAGTATGAATATGTTTGTCTTACTGTTATCTATATGCGAGTGTGCTCCAAAACAAAGACAAAATTCACATTAAGAAGATATAAGCAATTAAAACGTATAGTTTCTAGCTTCAGCCAATATGGAGCAATGATTTTGATGGCATAAATCTGCACTTGAGATTTTTTGTCCAATCATTATCTCTTGAATCTGAAGTCCCGCCTCCTACATTATAAATAGGCGGTGTAGCTGGGGCTGAAATCAGTCACTTCATTCACTATTTTCGACATGGTGAATGACACGTAGTGCACTATATAGTTGTGAGGATATATAGAGTATATCGTGTACACTGTATATACGATTCCCTGGATAGGGAACGATTTAGACAGTGTAAATATGCTTTCCATTGGGGTGAATGAAGTTCACCCTGGTTTCATGCTAGTATCAAATGAACTGCCGCAGCTCCGGTCCAGAGACACGGTAGCACAGAGCGGATCATATGTGAGAGTCGGCACAGACCAGAACACGTTTCAGATCCATTTAAATTCTGCACAGAATGCTGTATTTTAAAGCGATATAGAAGAAATAAGGAGGAGGAGCGGTTAGAGATTAGGAGGAAACTGCGGCTTTACTGAGCTCAACGGTCTCTCTGGTGGCGCTGTGATATAAACTAAACAGAAACGCTATTGGTTATTGGTTAAGAGGGAGGAGCTGTTCGATATGTCCTGTCTTCGTGTTTCAGTGGAAACTACATCAACACATTGAATAACTCTGTGGGTTTCGGGGCACTTCAGTGGGCCTTTAAAACTTCTGTCCCGTCATGATGACTCTTTTCCTGGTCCTCAGATTCTGCAGGAGAAATTTACAGAGTTTGCATCGGAGACAGGGAGCTTGGGGCAGGAGAGGGTCACAGCTGTCAACCAGATGGTTGATGAGCTCATAGATTACGGTCATGCGGATGCAGCAACCATTGCTGAATGGAAAGATGGGGTGAACGAGGCCTGGGCAGATCTGCTGGAGCTGATGGAGACACGGGGACAGATGCTTGCTGCTTCACACCAGTTACACAAGTTCTTCTCAGACTGCCGAGAGGTATGTAGAAATAGGGTATGCAGACCATCTGATTAAGCAAAGTAAGTAAGTAAGTACATTTTATTTATAAAGCACATTTAAAATCAGCTTACACTGACCAAAGTGCTGTACAAAACAATCATAAAAATACATTAAAAGAAAAATAATAATAAGAAAATTAGAATTACAAAACAGTTACTAATCCAAAAATTAATAAGCATTCTAAAATGTAAAGATGTGTCTTGAGTCTAGATTTAAAAACAGAAACAAAAGGAGCACACTTAATGTCATGTGGCAACTGATTCCATAATCGTGGAGCAGCAACTTCTGAAGCTCTGTCACCTTTTTTTTTGGCATTTAAAGCATCTAAATGAGTGGTGTTTGCAAAGGATCATCATGGCAATGACTATTGCTCATACTTAAATATCACTTGCTGCTCATGAGGTTCTTCAAATGACTGATTATTACACTCATCCTGCACTATTTGTTATGGACATGCATCCATCAGAAACACATCCGCAACCACATAGCAATGCATTAACAACCACTTAGAACACCATATCGATGCCACCCAGATCACTTATGCACAAACTTAAAATAACACATAAATCATTTGCAAATAAAGCACCGTTTCCATCCCATGTGTTCAAGAGAACAGTCACTTCTTGGGAAATTGGGGCAAAATATCTGTAAAAAAAATGGATGTTGCTGCAATCCGGGAAGCCACTTGGGCTCATAAATTACTTGCACCTCAGAGAGTGCAGACGGAACGCAATAAACACTGCCATGCTATTTTGCATTTAGATGCATTAAGTTTGGGAACGCAATCATGCAAAATGGTTATGAGAGGTCATTATATCCAACCATTTTGATGACAGACTTTGGCATAGTTTATCCACGTCGTCTTATATGATTAAAAAAAATCCACCTAAATTGAGTGCATGTTTTTTATGCACATTTTTGCTCATCTTTGCGTTTCCATACAGCGTTTTTTAATATGATAACCCAACGTTTGAGAAATAGATGGATGGAAAGCTATTTGCGGTGCCAAATTTGCAGTAGCAAGCAGTGTACTTTTATATTACTGGTTGAGTAACAATTCTCCTTGATGTCCTGGATACTCTGTATTTAGTTTTTAATTTATTACAGTGGTATTTGTGGGATAATGCTGAGGTGTGCTTGTCCTTCCACTGCAGGTGTTGGGGCGACTGGCTCTAAGCTCTATTAGTGTGTGTTAGTGTGTTTACTGTGCATGCAGGATAATTAAGAGCAGAGCAGGTATATGTGCTGCATCATGCTGCCACAATGTGTCTGCAAGTGTGGAATAACACCAGTCTGTGTGTGTGTGTGTGTGTGTGTGTGTGTGTTTCAGGTGTATGCACAGATTGAGGATAAGCAGCGGAGGTTACCTGAGGTCCGCGCCTGTCAAGGAGGCACTTCAAATACCAGCACACTACAGAGACTCATGCAGACTTTTGAACATGACATTCAGCTACTAGTTGCACAGGTGAACTAATACAACACATCGTAGTGCAAGGAATACAAATGAAATAGTCATATGTAAAGTTTGGGTTCATGACAGTGGCAACATTTTTATAAAAAGGCTTGTTTTCTTCAGGTGAGACAATTACAGGAGAGTGCAGCCCAGCTGCGAACTGTTTATGCCGGCGAGAAAGCAGAAGCCATCGCCATGCAGGAACATGAAGTGATGCAGGCATGGAAAGAGCTGCTCATATCCTGTGAGGACTGCCGAATGCAGATCACCACAGCGACAGACAAGCTACGCTTCTTTGGGATGGTGCGTGATCAGCTCATGTGGATGGAGAGCATCATCTGTCAGATAGGAGCTGGGGAGAAACCAAGGTAAGAAACAGGCTGGGACACCCGCGCTCTGCTTATAGGAACTCATTAATGTGCTTTAACATTATAATGCATGAAGGTTTGCGTCAGGTCAGCTGGAGAGCAGCCCCTGTGGCCGCTGGAGGGTACTATAGGTATCATACCACGAGCACAAATAAGTGATAAGTTGGTAAGTGCATGAACCACAAGAGTATTTACACACATTACAATTAAGTGTAATAGTATCTATTAAGAGCTCTGTACAGGATTTCTGTTAAGAACACAATAGGTATGTTACAAAATTTAGTGAGCTGCTTTGCTGTCTGCTGCCTACTAGGGTTGCAAAATTCTGGAATTTTTCAAAGTTGGAAATTTTCCATGGGAATGAACTGGAATATATGGGAATTAGCGGGAATCAGCATAATCTTGGTTAAAACCAGATTTAATGCAAATTCATTTTTACCTTCACATGCACACTACTTACAGCAAGCTATTGAGGCCACACCCCCTGCATGCACTGTGCATTCATTCATCACATGCATAGATAATTTCTAGAATCCTGCACACTACAGCAGGACTATTGAAGCCACACTACTGCACATGAGCCCAAGGACTACATCCAGTCATGTAAGTTTTGATGATATTACTAGGGTAAACATATTTGCTCAAGAATGTAGGTTATAGTTTGATTTAGCTTACTGATTGAGGAGTGTTCATCTATTCATCTAGCTAGCCTTTTCTATTCATTTGTCAAGCATCCATTGTAAAATATTTGTACCATTCCAGAATATTCCAGCTCTTAAGCTGTTTATATAGCTGTGCATGGCAGTGCATAAGTTTTTAAATGATGATCTGATGTGTGGATACATTTTACCTCGGCCAGTGTAGAAGGAAAGGTTGTGTACATTTGCAAACATGTTTATTTTGTTAAGCATTTATGCTTTTCTGTTGTTCAATGAAAGATTTGATTACTGTTCTACTCACAAATAAATTAGTCAAACTTTTTTTAATTAGTTTTATTAGTTTACATGCATGTCTGCTGATGACCAAACAAAATGTTTATATTTGTTTGTATAAATTACCCTTATATTTCCAATTAATTCCCTTTTAATTCCCATAAAGTTTATAACCTGGAATATTTCCAAAATTGTCATCTTAAATTCCCATGGAAAGTTTCTGGAAATTTTCCGCTCCTTTCCTCCTACCTTCTTAGGCTACAACTTAACTAAAGAGAATTTGAAATGCTTTTCAAGTGGCACTTTGCATTAAAAATTCACTGAGCACTTCACTCTTTTGAAATCGATTCCAATAGAGGGTGACGTTGCAAGTTGCTAAGCTAACACAGTATGGACAATAATTAGATAAAAATAACTTTTTATTGATACTTTTTAGTATTTATTTTCAACATTTTCATTGACTTATCCACCATCTTTCCACCACCGAGTTGTTGCCTTAGAAGGCATTTGGCCATAAGACTTTATATTAGAAGGCAGCAGCCTACTGAAACAGCATTTGCTATTAAAATGCTGTCTAGGTAGACAGCTCACTAGGTTTTTTAAAACACAGCAATAGTTTTTTATATTTTGAAAGTCTTAATAAAGAACCTTTAATACTGCAAATTTGTCAAAATGGCCCTGTGTTGCGGTTTCTTTCTGTGGGCAGATTTGGCCCATGTATTCTTGCTGGAGTAACTCTCTCTCCTTTCACTGTCAGCTCTTTCCTCAGAGCTTTAATGGGATATGGGCTCTCTGGTGCTTGCAGGGATGTGTCATCCGTGGAGGTCCTGATGAACTATCACCAGAGTCTCAAGAGTGAGGTGGAGGCCCGCAACAAGAGTGTCCTACAGTGCATCGAGATGGGGAAGACTTTACTGGCCGCCCGTAACCCTGCATCAGAAGAGGTGACACACAAAACAGCCAGCATAACCTGCTTAGGAACTACTGTGACTGTAAATCACTGCAAGGAGCAAAACATACTATATGCATGTTCAATTTCACGCATTGTTGCAATCCAAATTGTGTCAGACCACAATTACACTGCATTCTCAAATGTGTATTAACATAAAATATTTTTCTGTGTTAGTGTACTTGCGTAAAGGATATGTCTGGCCTAAGTGATGATGAATGAATATATTATTATTATTTCAACCTGTCTTCTGTCGGTACCTTACAATGGAGTTGTTGAATGTTTCAGATTAAAGAAAAGCTGGAGAAGGTTTTGGCCAAACAGCTGGAACTGACTGAGAAATGGGACAAACACTGGGAAGAGTTGCAGCAAAGTTAGTTAAATGAGGATAATACAGAACGAACATGCATACATTATATAATCAGTGTCCCAGCATCTCACTGTCTATCTTTGTCTTCATAGTGTTGGAGGTGCATCAGTTTGCTCAGGAAGCAGTGGTAGCAGAGGCTTGGCTTACTGCTCAGGAACCTTTCCTAAGTAGTAATGAACTAGGTGCCAGTGTGGATGAGGTTGAGCAGCTGATTCGCAGACACGAAGCCTTCCGCAAAGCTGCTTCCACATGGGAAGAGCGCTTTAGCTCTTTGCGTCGCCTTACCACGGTAACAGCGACCAGCAAACTAAGCCCAAGGGGCAGGGGTGTCCAATTCTGCTCCTGGAGGGCCAATGAGCTGATGGCTACAATCTAGCCAAACACACTTGCCTAGAAGTTTTAGCTGGTTCAGGTGTTTTTGATTAAGATTGGAGATGAACTCCAAAGGTGCTGTTCAACACTCAAATTGATGGTTCCTCGTTTCCTCGCTCCTTCGTCCTCCAGCCTGTGGCCCGTAAAACGATCAAACTCAGCCATTTTGAAGGACATCTCAATTTCCTCATTGTACTATGAGGTGAGGAACGAGTTCCTATGCGGAAGTCTTTCTTGTCGAGAAAACGGCAACAGAACCAAACTTCAACAACATAAGGGCAGATTCCTTGAGAGCAGCTTGATGACGTGAAGTGATGCTTGTGACCAAGAAAATTCTGATGTACAAATAAGATTTCCTTCGATTACTCTGTCCTCATTTTCTTCCCTTACATCCTATAGGGTGGAGCTGAAACCCAAGGAAAGTAAATGAGGATACACAAATAAGAATGGGAAGGACCCCAAGAATAATGGCCCTGCAGGAGCAGAATTAGACACCCCTGGCCAAAATTCATAACAACAAAATAGCTCCATACTGCTTTGTTGTTAATTAAAGAAAAAAATTACCAATACTTTTGACTACCTTTGACTGATGTGGCGAATGCCCTTTTTTTAACATGAAGTTCTGATGGACAATAAGTTGGTGCTGTCATAAAATTCCACTAAATAATTTTACCAAATTTTTTTAAACTCACAATATTTTACTAAGATATGAATTATGTGAAAGGCAAAATATTACATAATGGAATTGTGGGTGTATAAAATATAACAAATTCTCTTGTTAAATGGTTTAGGTAGAGAAGATAAAGGCAGAGCAGAGTCAGCTTCCCCCAACTCCTTTGTTGGGACGGAAAGTTTTCTTGGACCCTCAGGACTCTTCTCCTGCTCGCAGTAGCCCTTCCTCCATCATAAGACAGACCATTTATGAGCAGGGTGAGCTCCGGATGGAGCGCATCACCCCTCAGCCCTCTCCCTCTTCTGTGGCCCGCAGACTTGGTTCTACTGTGGCCAACTACACTCCCATCATGAACGGAGCTGCTACTCATCGCCTTCAGGAAGCCAGGAATGCTGGGATTGTTGGTGTGGCTGCAGGACTGGGCACTGCTATGGAGCACAAGGTCACCCAATTGCGAGCTGAATTCAAGGCTCAAACCCCACATCAGAAGATCGAACACATCCATGAGGTGGTCCACCCCCTACTGGAGAGGGAGAGGGAGCGATATCATGAGAACGTGATGGCAGAGGTGGTGCTTCAGGAGCCAGGCGGAGGAAGGGAGCGGCTAAACAGTGTGGTGGGAGGGAGCGGGAGCAGTCGCTCTGAGCTTCTAGTGGAGCAGCATCCCCCTCCGAGGGAGTCGCGGTTGGAGAGACAACTATCTACTGAGCAGCTGATTCAAGCACGGAGGGACGAGCTGCCTCAGGAGGTGTGGAGGGAACGGGCTGAGAGGGCAGAGAGGAGGCTGGAGAGACAGACATCCAGTGAACATGAGGGTCATGAGGTGCGGCGTAGGGACAGACATCGACTGGAAAGACAGGAGAGCAGTGAGCACGAGGCCAGGGAGCAGTCGGACAAACGCTCTGGTGGCGGGTGAGTGACTGCGAACAAACCATCTTAGAAACAACTTCCATTTTCTGCGTCACCTTAGATGCACTGATCCATGTTACCCATTATTAGCCAAAGCAAAACAGATTAGAAATTGATTTAGGCTACTTAGCCATTCTAAAATCTTGCCAATAGTAAAAATAAATAATTGAATTCCCATGAAATTTATTGAAATGCAATGTATTTGGTCTTAAAAGGTTAGTTCACCCAAAAATGAAAATTCTCTCATTAATTGCTTACCTTAATGTTGTTCGACACCCGTAAGACCTTCAGAACACAAATAAAGATATTTTGAAATCCGATGGCTCAGACAGGCCTTTATTGACACCAATGACATTTCCTCTCTCAAGACCCAAGATCGATACGCTGATTCATAATGTTCGAAACTTTGTTTTGAAATTGGTCCATCACTATATAAGTCGTTATTTCGTTTTTGTTTTTTTCCCCCACAAAAACTATTCTTGTCGCTTCATAAAATGATTGTAGAGCCGCTGTAGTGAGATGGGCTTTTTAACGACGTCTTTAGTGCCTTTTATGGGTCTTGAGAGAGGAATGGCATTGGTGTCAATGAAGGCCTTTCTGAGCCATCAGATTTCAACAAAAATATCTTCATTTGTGTTCCAAAGATGAACGGTCTTACGGGTGTCGAACGACATTAGGGGAAGTAATTAATGAGTGAATTTTCATTTTTGGGTGAACTAACCCTTTAATAGATCTGCTACGCTGATGCAGATCAAGTACAGAGACTTGCTACTGCCAATACATTCACACACATTGCTGTAAGCATGTAAGATATGCCGCTGCTGCTGCACATTTAACATACATGAATTAACCCCCGTAGCAGACCTATACAGATGGAGCTGGGAAGTTTCTGAAAGTGTGCTGCAAGCTGCTTACAGCAACACTACCCAAATTTGTTTAAATATTGAGCCCCTGCTCATTGGTCATTCTGTTAAGGGTGAACTTCACCTTTAAGCTTCTACATGCTACCACTAAGTCAGTTCACTGCACAAAAAAATGCAAAAAAACCTAATTGTAAGGTATTCACTTTGCACTTAATCCAGTTAATTCACAATATATAAAATCCTCCTGTCGCACACTGTCTTGTTGAACATCCTGATTCATTCATTGCATTAAGGAAGTAAAATAATTGAAAATGCCTTCCCATATTGACTTTAAATGGGCTATGAAGTAGCACTTTCTCTGTTTATGCAAAATAGCATTTCCAGGTCACAGATTCCCCTTTTTTTGTTGGCAGGGACAAGAGGTCCACCCTAGCTGAGATTGTGGAGCAGCTTCAGGAAAGAGAGGCAGCACAGGTGTGTGAACAGTCTAAGGTTTGTCTTTTGTTTTAAACTAAATTTTATGTCACATGACCATTGCTGTATGTTTCAGGCCCGAGGAGAGATTCCACGTCTGCCCAATGGTATTCCTGAGAAGTCTTCCCGACCGGACCGGCCACGGGCTCGCGACAGACCCAAACCGAGAAGAAGACCACGACCCAAAGATGCAACAGCTGGCGAAACGCGCCGCTCGAGGTCTGCGCCGGCCCAGAGCAACCCAGCAGTTCCCCTGCCACCCACCCACACGGCCCAGCGCGAAGGGTTCCTCTTCCGCAAAATAGACATCGATGGCCAGAAGAAGAGTTCAAACAGGTGGGGTTTTGTGGTCTGAAAATAATGGGCACATGGCATGTAATTAGCATGTAAACAGCTAAATCAAATATGCCAATCGGTATGATTGGTTATTCAAAGCTATGCTAATGTTGTTATTAGCATTGTGTACTTATGCTTAGAGCACTAACATTTATTAATACAAGGCAGCTCTTATTTTCTTTCACCAAGTTTCAAGTCAAACTGGGATATGCTTGAATGCTTTACAAGCCTAAAATGGTTCCTGAAGTTGCAAACTGAGGAGCAGCTGTTTGGCTGTCATTACCGATTACAAGTTTCATATCATGCAATGGCAGAAAATAGCTAGCTGTTAGCGCTGCTTTCCACTTGCATGGTAACACTAAAATCATCCTGGTGCTGTGTCAGAAGACCAACAGATGCTGGGTTTCTGAAGCCATGGCTAGCAAGGTATGAAGCCTTCACCCTTCACAGCTTTATTCAGCCATTTTATACAAGACCGGATACAGCCCAAGTCACAAAACAACTCATTGCATTGAGGAGTTTAAGGAACTCAAAAGAATGGCTATCTGTTCTTTTGTAGCATGTATGTGCACATAATTTGCCTGTCCACTGAAGCCTTTTTTATGCTAGCACTTGCATCTACACTGCAGTAGATCTCACTAACCAAAATCTCTCATCTTTTTTTGTGCTCTCTTTGCCGATGACTATTCTTCTCCCTCTCTACAAAGGTAAGCCATGGTCTGCCTGTCTATGTCTAAAGGTCTTGTAATGATCTCTGCAGCAGTTTGGTCTTGCTCAGTCATAAAGGCTGGTCATCCCAGACTCGGTAGGTGAGTAGCTAGTTGGCACATGGTATCAGATGGGCTCTGATGGCCAAATCTTCTGTTTTCTTTCCCACATTACAGCAGATCTTGGGTGAACCTGTACTGTGTGCTGAATAAAGGTGAGCTGGGCTTCTATAAGGACGCGAAGAACACCGCCACACCTTACAACAACGAACCGCTTATCAACCTGAGCCGTTGTGCCTGTGATATCAACAATGGTTACAAAAAGAAGAAGAATGTCTTCACGCTCAAGTACTTCATTGGCTTTTTTATTAGCTTTTCCAAACAGATTGTCTACCTGTGTAGTGCTCACTTTTCATACCATCCGTTTGCTTTATAATTTTAGAACTAAGGATGGAAGTGAGTTTCTGTTCCATGCTAAAGATGAGGTGAGTTGTTTGTTTTGTTTTTTAATCCTAGTTGGTTTCACGTTTTTTGGGGCGCCAAAATCTGTGTAATTAAGTAGGTAATACATTTAGTCATAACCAGGGCTTGATGGGATCTGCCAAGTACTGTAGAAGCTGGTCTGTTGCAGTTTTAAGATGGTTTACCAGATTAGCCCTGTTCTGTGTTGTGATGTTCCCAGTCAAAAATGACCAGCCTGCAAAATCTTTTGTTATGCTATCTTATTACCAAATATGGGATTCAATCTTTTCATTTCCTTTAATTAGGACAGGTTTTGTGTTTATTTTTTGGACCTCAGTTTTTGGGTGAGCGTTATTTGTGGATAATTGTATACATTTTATATATTTAACAAATATGAAAAAAGGCACTGTTTTTCCACATTATCCAAATAGGAAATTTGTTTTTTAATGCTTTTATTTTGTACAAAATGTCACAAACAAGTCACACTTTTGTTTCCCGGTCAACAAAAAATAGCTTGTTACACTATTTTATCACCAAATATTGGATTAAATTTGTTTTCTTTCAGTTAAGACTTTATTTTGGAAACTGATTTATTGTAGGCCTCATTGATCTGAGCCTCACTGATTTGAGGAGATTCATGAAATGCAGATGGTTGCTCTGACCATAAAATATCAGATGAAGTGAGTTGTACTGTTTTTATCCACTTTTAACTTTAATATTTGGTATGTCCACCTTTTACAGCAACTACAGCTGCACGTCTCACTGGCATAGTGTTATAATATATTTATATATATATGGTTTATTTTCCAACTTTCCCCAAATGTGCTCAATGGGGACTTTGGGGACTCTGGACTTTAAGGTCAGTCCATCCTTTTTAATGTTCCAGCAGATTCCTTCTGTCACAGGTGGCTTCGGCAATAGTTAGAAGAATGTTTTGGGTCACTGTCCTCTTGGATAAATAATCCAGGCCCAATAAGATGAGTATGTGCACGGATACACGAGTATGCATGTATCCACACATGCAAGCCCACATGTACATATGTGAACATGATTCTGAATAATAATTGCTTCTCTGATTTTTGATTCCCATTTATTTTCAATTGCCGGTCATTTTTGACAACAACTTGACAAAAAGATTTCACTAGCAATAGCATAACAAGAGACTTTTATAAGTTTTTTTTTGTAGCCCAGTAATTTTTTACCATGAACACCACAAGTGTGACTTTGTGCCATTTTGTACAAAATTAAAATATTTCAAAAACAAAATATTATTTAAATATTAAAACACACTAGTGTGATAAACAGTGCATTTTATTTAGCATGGACAAAATTATCCACAAAATAATTCCATTAACTAGGATTTTCGGGTATGCGAAAATCCTCTCCGGGTTAAACCAGCTTGGCCAAGCCATTCCTCCACCCTGTAGCCCAGTTGACCAGCGATCTAAACCAGCTTGGAAAGGCTAAGGATGACTATGGGTGACAAGCTTGGACCAGTTGGAATCCATGTAATACCATGTTTCCTGAAAGCGGCTTTCAGTTGGACTTCCCAGGACAATTCAACCAAATTCGTTAAATTAACTTTTTTTGCATGAAAACATGTTCTGAGTCTTCAATCTCTCTTTGGCCTGCAGGACGATCTGAAGATCTGGACCACAAGTATAGCCGCCAGTATAAGCGAGCATGAAGAGATTGCCAAACGGGGGCAGACAAACCCAACTACCTCATCTACTGACGAGGGAACGCGCAGGGATGGCAGCAGGGCAGGCAGCAGGGCGGGCGGTTCGGAAAAAGGCGAAAAGTCAGACCGAGCCGACGTGGGATCGGTGCGATCAGACAAGGGTGAAAAGCCTGAGAAAAAGACAGGCAAGAAGAAATGAGGCACCCGATAACAGTGAGACAGGAGCCAGGACTCCTGGAAAGTGCTCTGACAGAATCAGGAGGCGAAGGCGTCACTGTGAACTCCCTTTATGTCTTGCTGTCCAGCCGAGTTTGGAACCAGGCAGTGCGGAGGTGCACGGAGCTCATGTGTCAGTGAGCGCCCTCTAGTGGCTGCCGAGGACTATGACAATTCAGGAGCTCCATATGGGCCAAAGAGCTGATAGCATAGGCAAATGGAGGATAAAAGAGAAAGATGTTATAGTAAAGTAGCTCATGAAGATTATTTTCTAATCCGTCTGTGAAAAAGATGACCCATATGTATGTGTACCCGTCTCTCTCTTTGTATATTGTACGTCTCGACATCACAGTCTCACGCTGAAGAGAATGGAAATATGCCAAATTCTTTCTCAAGGTTGGTCTTTTTTCTGAAGAGCATGTTTCGTCTGTTAATTTGTAAGTTGTTTTGCTCTTTTATACTATTAACATGTTGATTTGTATTCATTGGCTCTTCCACACGATTTTGATTCTCGTCTTGCCACTTTGTAGACCACTTCTGACCGCCATATGACATATCAGAGCATGCCTACAAGGTTTAACATTCAAATGAAGAACGGCATAAACGGTTTGTTTCAAATAAAGAGAAGCAGCTCATCTGCCGTGAGCGTGTATTCTCAGATCTGATTTCTAGGGTTTGTTGGTTTCGTACATGATTTTTCCTCTCAATGTGCTGGAAAGTCTCAATCATTAATCTCATATTATGCATTAAATGTTGAGTGTGAGTTCATTTACTCTTTTAATGACCAAATCAGTTGTGTATGTGTCTATGCATGTACGCATTGCATCCGTCATCAAGCTGTTCTGAACACGAGATCGGGTTTACATCATTTTATTCATACCCAGAAGTCTTCCAAGCACAGAACTTGATTGTTTTGTAAAACACCAGAACTTTTTTTTTTTTGTGTGTCAGTTTAACCTCTATTTCCAAGCATTGCACTGAGGACTGAATGGATGTAGGCGTTTGACTTGACTGGGGATGTATGTTTGTAGGATATCAACTGAATGCCATGTAGATGTTATGTGATTGTCTTTCCTGATTGGCAGAAACCAGGTGAAAAGCGTCTTTTGATTCGTGTAGTTCTGCAGGTAATAGTATAGAAAGCCCATAGCTAGCAAAAATGCAAGGTATACAGCAAGTAAAGCGGTATATGCTTTAGACAGCTCCGCAAACGATGACACAAATCCAATTTTGTTTTTTGAGATCCATGCACAAACTGCAGTTGAAAATTATTTTTCATGCAACATAGATGGTTGAAACTAAATGTCATAGTATGTTAAATGGAAACGTAATGGTTTCAGGTATCATATTTGTGCCTCATTATCCTAAAGTCTGTCCGCTGTAGTCCTTTAAATGTAAAAAAGGCTAAATAATGTTAGAAGCAATGTAAACCAATCGCCTAAGGGCAGAGATGATGATGTTCATGTAGGTTTTGTTCAGTCAACAAGTTGTTTTCTCTGCAAGTTCATGTTTGTTCCTTTATCTGAACACAGCATCATGCAATTCTTTTGTAATGTCTCTGCTTTGAAATATACAATTGTCAGCTCTCATTTCTCTATACAATCTCAAAGCATTGTGTACTGTACATATCTAAAGAGTTTTCTGTGTCTGAATTTCTCTTCCTTTGATGCCCTTGGTTTTGTCTCCAAGTCTAATTTTTGGTACAAAAAAATCCTATTTTTATGCAATAGAAAAACTTATACAGGCAGAGGGTATGCAGTTAAAGTATCCAACGTGGTGGTGAATGGAAATAATGTATACACTTGCAAGTAGAAAATTTATGCAACTTTTCCTTTGCACTAAATTACTGCCCCATTGCACAGTGCTATTGTGAGCAGAGGATTGGTGCTTGAGGGTCTGGGACGAGCATTACTATGAAACAATGCGCTCATTCAGCAAATTATTTTAGCAGAAAATTCTGCTCTAATGCCCCCGACTCACTCTCTCATTCATACGACTGCACACACACATTTATACCTGCTGCTTCTGATGGACATGAATCTGTTGAGTGTGTAATTGGAAGCATTTGGAAACGTTTATAAAATGTTATTAAAATCCAAGAGGGATCTGATCCATTAAATCAACAGAAAGCACAACCCCAACAGTAGATATTTGTCTACTTCAGCTCCTGCTCTAATATTTTAGGGGTTTATTGTGATGTCTGTATTCTTAAAGTGCTTTAATGACTTTTATATATAAAGTATTACACGTTATGTGGGTTTTACGGAAGATGAACCCTCGTAGTAATATTTGTATCTTCTTTAAGTGTTTGGGTACGGCTGAAACTCACTCCCCATGCCCTGTAGTGTCAGACCCTTAAGCACCACTGGTTTTAGCTCAGCAGCTCGATGACCTGTACAAATTGTAATTGCTTCTGTACAGACAAAAATGCTCTTTTTTTCTGCTGTGAAATAAGAACATTTTATGGGTTTTAATATCAGTTTTGAATATCAGCGGGGTTATTTCTCCAAAGCTCAAAGGAAAGAAATTGAAAGGAAACTGGGCAATTCAGGTTGCATGAATAACATTGTCCTTGTAATGGTACTGCTGTGCATGATGAAACCACTGTCATTCTCACTCACAGCCACTGTACAAGGGTGACACTAATACACATGGAAACAGTGAATGAATGAATGCTGTATAATTCAGATCCTGACTGACTCTGTACAGTTAATTCCTTGATAAATACAGCTTGTGATATGTCAAAAAGTCTCATTTTCATTTGTTCTTTAATTGGCATCCTCATGTCCTTGCTACAGTTAGAGCTGCACGATAACATAATTTACTTAATGTGCTGACCATATGTTAATTGCTGCAGTCTATTTAAAAAACAAAAAAAAATTGAATGATTTGTTTTTTATTCATCGGAATAATAATTTGAATGACTTGCTCATAAATTCTTCACTTGTTTCATTAATGAAAGAATCTACTGGTGTAATTGATACAATCGTTATTTTAAGCGTCAAGATATTTTCATACATTTTGATCGCAACCGAAGACATTTTTATTGTAAACTTTTATCCTGTCGGCTTGCCTTCTTAACATGGTGCATCCTGGTGCCACGTGTTCCCCTGGTAAGCAACGCACACACACTCGGCCAACCATGTGATGTCAAATAAAACGATTCGTCAGACCAGGCCACCTTCTTCCATTGCTCCGAGGTCCAGTTCTGATGCTTATGTGCCCACTGTTGGGGCTTTTGGTGGTGGACAGGGGTCAGCATGGGCACCCTGACATGTCTGTGCTATGCAGCCTAATACACAACAAACTGTGATGCACTGTGTATTCTGACACCTTTCTATCAGAACCAGCATTAACTTCTTGAGCAATTTGAGCTACAGTAGCTCCTCTGTTTGATTAAACATGCCAGCCTTCGCGCCCCACGTCCACCCATGACCCAGACCTGGTTGACCACTTTTGATAGCCGACCACTGCAGACCGGGAACACCCCACAAGAGCTGCAGTTTTGGCGATGCTCTGACTCAGTCATTTTGGCATCACAATTTGGCCCTTGTCAAACTCACACAAATCCTTACACTTTCCCATTTTTCCTGCTTCTAACACATCAACTTTGAGGACAAAATGTTCACTTGCTGCCTAATATATCCCACCCACTAACAGGTGCCGTGATGAAGAGATAATCAGTGTTATTCACTTCACCTGTCATAATGGTCTTAATGTTATGCCTGATCGGTGTATATTTATAGCTAGGGTAGGCAACATGTTTTATAAAGACTTTTTGAAATACAGGTTGAATCCCTACACATCCTGATAGCAAGCAATAATAGAAATGGTCTAAAGATTAAACCATATTTTCCGTGGAAGTATTAGGATAAAAAAAAAAAAAACACTCATCCAATCATTGCATTTAGTTTGATTTGTTTTGTTGTTGTTGTTGTTGAAAGGCAGGTAGGAAATCGAACCAAATGCAATGATTGGAGGAGTGTTTTTCCCCTACCTTTACTGTATTTCCATACCTGATATCACACGTCATCAGCGCATTGTAGACACAGTCACTGGGCACCATAAACAGTAGTCACCTTATACAGTTCCTCCTGAAACAAAACGACACAGCATTTCGTAACCATAGTTGGCAATCTGTGACTGAGCTTCTAAGACTCTGACTTATGAATTTCTATCTCAGCGCTATCAATGGCAAAACGAATCTGCTGCAGTCAGGTGGTACAAGTAAGAGCTCTGTAAGCTGTTTCATTATTATTGTAATGTTATATGCTTTTAGACATGAGACATTTACCAGCATCTCTTGTCTCGTGCAAACTTTGCTGTGTGTGCAGTGTGTTGAAGGAGGCATGACTTTGGAGACGCTCTGAAGGGAGGGTGGGATCTCATGCTATCCTCAGAAATCGCCTTCCCTACCTTTAATCCAAACTACAGAAGCAACAGTTGATGTTGTATCAATATACACCAGTTTTGATCAACAAGAATGTAAGATTCTTACCTTTTGGACAACATGCTAGGCTATATTGGGTTCATTCACAATAAACAAATAGAAATAGTAGCCTACATAGTGCAATAACACTCCTTAAATTTAATGTTAAACGTTGATATTGATCATGTTCTATTCTGCAATGTTAATATAAATCATACACTCTCAGAATAAAAAGGATGCATTTTATGGGTGGAATTGTCCCGTCACTGGCAGTCCCTTATGAAAATGAACCATGGATTATTTTGTACTAGTATTTGTAGATTTCAATGGTTACCACTAAGCCTACAAGTAAACATTTTAACCATGTGTAACAAAAATATGAACTAATAAGTTGCAATTAAGACAGTGAATGTTAAAATACCTTTCAAATATGTCAACTGTGGCAATCTTTACCCATTTTACTCTTATTTGAGTAATAATTAAAAAGTTCAGTTTGGAAATATCGATATTGGTATCGATGATACTGGCCTTAAAAGGTATCGTATCAAAAACAAAATAAGTGGTAGGCCTAGCTATCGCCCCCCTATCGCCCATCCCTATTTGATTTGGCACGGGTTACGCCCATAGACCGTAATCCGCCGGATACTCTTCCTGCCACAACCCAGAACTAGAGCACAATTTGGCATATCCAATCCAATCCACCTAACCTGTCCTGCATGTCTTTGGGAGAAGGGGTTCAGCGAAAAATTGGCAGCTGGCAGCAGGAAGTTGCTGCCAATGGCAGCCGACAGTACCTGCCACTAAAACCGGACGTCGGCTGCCGTTTACTACCAGAAGTAGGCGGTACCTGTCGCTTTTAGCCACCGGAAGCAAGGCAAATATAGAACGAGTGATTTAATGAATATCAGCCTTATCATATTTGTGATATTAAATGATTAAATCTTGCTATAGTAGATAGGCTAGCTGACTTTTTATAAACAAAATATATGTATATCGTTCATTGCTATATGTTGAATTTGGTAGGTTGTTAGAAAAAAAACAAAGTGTGATGAGTTTCAAACACATCCCACAAATTGATTCATGGTGTAATTCAGAAACACTGAGCTAGTCACAAAATGTTAACTATGTTTTATTGAGAGTAAATTTAAGAGTGGAACTATAAAGACAGAATAAATAAAGAATCACTTCTCCAGCAACTAGCACACGTCACTTCAGAAACCTGGTTGTGTGTGTTTTTCAGATCTAATCACTTTTATTGTCACATAAGCAACAGCACATGCACTGTGGTAAGTGAAAGTCTGAGAGCAGTGCAGAATACAATTGGACATACTTAACAGGTAACAATACACATTATACACAATAAATAATGTACATATTATACACACAATGCATAATAAGATGAATGAATGAATGAATGAGGCACAGTGGTTTCATATGAACTGATGTACACCCAAAGTGCTTTACAACCATGTCAGGGGTCTTTCCTACCACCACTAGTGTTCAGCATCCAATTATACACATTATACAGTTACAGAGGTACAGCGGGTTGATAAGTAGGTGATGGCAGAATTGATGGTGTTAAAAGTGCAGTGCATAATACATTAGGTTCACGTTTGGTTGAAATTGTGTAAAGTGTGGAGTCTAAAGTGCAGTGTATGGCATAGCATAGAGTGGGGTTGTAAGGCACATCAGTTCGGGTTGTTTAGCAGGCCTGATAGCCTAAAAGAAAAAGAAGCCATTCCTCAGTCGGCTTGTGTGGGACTGGTGCTGCAGAGAGAGCAGTCCGTGGCTCGGGTGGCAGGAGTCACTGATGATCCTCTGGGCTTTATACACCGTCTGGACGGAGGGAAGCTCAACTCCTACAATGTGGTTTGTAGGTCACCTGCAGTGCAGTTTATCTACCAAGTGTTCTTGATGCTCTCCACAGTGCAGATGCAGAATGGTCTAAGGATGCTGGGGTTCATTCCAAACTTCCTCAGGCACCTGAGGTATAAGAGAGGTGCTGACGTGCTTATGTGTGCGGCTGTGCGCAAACCATGTGAGATCTTTAGTTATGTGAACTTAAAGCTGTTGACCTGCTCCCTACAGGCGTCAAAGGTGACAGGGTGTGTTCTCTGTCCTTTCCCCTGAAATCCACCACCAGCTGATTATGTTGTTGATGTTGAGTTAGAGATGGTTCTCCTGGCACCAGTGTGTTTCTTGAAGCATCTCTCTCCATTTTCCTCTTCCAGTGTAGCCTAGAGGATTCATAAGAAAACTGTGACACGAGATTTACATGACCTTATTAACAGTAGTATACATACATGCACATCCATGTGAATACTATTCTTATTGCATTTTGCAATCAAATACCTATTAAACCGTTATCGCCAGATAAGCCGTGTTTAAAGGCTGCATTCTCCGGCAGTCGCATCTGAAGCCTGCATACGTCATAAGGCCGTCTCATTTAAAATAAAAGTGAGTAGGACACTCCAAATGCGACCTTCGAACGAGTCCTTCTTTCACAGGAATTTGGAGTGTGCATGAGCTCTATCCTTCACAGCTGGAATAACCCACAATTCTTTGCGTCGCCGTTAACAACCGTCATTTTTTTTTATTTTATGAAAAGACGGCACCTCGCCAGATATACATGCAAGTGTTGATGTGGTGTTTAAATGCAATTAGTTCAAGCTTGTTTTTGTTTTTTAAGCTCGATTACCTCAAACAGATAGTTGTGGTAAACAGGATTACAACTGTTTAGTGCTTGTTTAAACGTTTAGAACAGTACATTGCTGACAAGATAGGAAACATTTCATAGTCATTTTCAAGTTATAAATAATTTCTCATTCATATAACTGGCGTGAGAGCGCAACGAGGCTGAACGTGTTGGCATAGCAGCGTGATACTTCCTGCCTGTGTGTCCTACGAAGGACATCTCAATTCTGATTGAGGACACTCCATATACTGCATCCTACACAGGACGGAGCCTTCGAAATTAAACGAAATGAGACACAGCTACTGTCTACAGGTCTCTGATTCTTTTTGGTCGACAAATGTAGCCTCGGAAATGAGACAGCTCCTGATAAAAACTCACCTGCCTGTACTTACTAACCCTGAAGACGCTGATCAGCTGGTTCAGGTGTAGTTGATCAGGGTTGGAGCTGAACTCTGCAGGACTGTGACCGAAACTGCACATCTCTGCTCCAAGGCCTGAAATGGAGAGGTCATATAAGGGAGACATTCAAAATGTTTACCTGTTGGTTTGCCTCCAGGAACAGAGTTGGGAAACACTGGTCTAACCAGCAAATGTGTGCTTTCACAAGAATGAGTTCCCACCAGAATTTGTAATGCAAACATACAAGACCCAAGTTTACAAAAGCAGGATCACAGCACCTCAATGAGCACATGAAGTAGCATTTCTCTGGCAACAGTGAGGCATACAAAACTAACAAAAATGAATGACATTGTCATTAAACACTATTTTCTAAACATCACTACTTACAGTAACGTTCCTTAATACAGAATGCACATCCTATGGGTGCAGTTAGTACTTAAGAAAAACATTTATTCTGTATTTTATTCAGAAAGATACTGTATACGGGGGAAACACTTGAAATTAGCCCGTCACACTGAATGTGCTGTTACCTTGTCTGTTGTTTCGTCTGCATCAAATATGCCCTGTGTCTTCCTAGAAAATATTATTTGGTTATTACTAATATTCCAAAATTTAAGTCAAAAATATCTTGAACTCACATAATCCATTCCTTCACTTCTTTATGACTGACACCAGCAGATTCACTGGTAGGAGTCATGCTGAAGCACAGTAGATACATTCAAAAGGATATTTAAAACGTCCCAAAATACTTTTGAATAATAATTACAAAATGTATTATGCTTAGTAAAGTCAAACCCCCAGTCCAGCGCAATATTCAGTGTAGTAGTGTTTTTTCCCCCCCCATTTTTATAACAATTATGAATATAAATCAAACTAAATATTTGAAAACACCTAAATAAGGAATATACCATTGTTTTACAAATGATTAAACATGCACATCATTAATGTTGTTTTAGAAAAGCCTGCTCTTTTACTTACATTTCTTAAACATACATATTCCACAGTCTCCAGTGTTGACTCTTCTGTTTTGACAAGTTAATGTTTGAAAGACAATACTGCGGCCGGTGATGCTAATTAAATGTAAAATACAAGACGCAGCTCTTTAAACAATTAACTCAGGTATGTCGGTCTCTGATTTTAAAGTTAACTAACCTAACGATTTTTCGCGAATGCCAGGTGTTATTTATTTATGATGCCTATCAATTTACTCATTCGAGCTCTGCCGACATCATCGCTGTTTACTTTACACCCTGCAGTCACCGGTCATCATCTGATTGGTTGGTGTCACTCTTTGGGGGCTAGTGATTGGAGATCGAGAAGTGGCAGGTGCCGCCTACTTTGGCAGGTTGCCTGGCTGCCAACGACTGACTTCCGGCTGCCAATAACTGTCTTCCGGCTGCCATCGGCAGGTACTTCCTGCTGCCAGCTGTCGATTTTTTTTCTGAACCCCTGCTGGTCTTTGGACTGGAGGAAACTCCACACATGGGGCGCGAACCGAGACCGAATCGTTTGGAATCAAATAATAAAAATACTCTCTTACAAGACGCAGTCACTTGTCCGTGACGACTCATTATATGATATGATATGATATGATATTGTCTGACTCTGCTTATTGTAGTTTTATTAGCGGTTGTTGCAGTAAGTGACCGCTAGATAGAGTGATTTCAAAGCGGAAGTGTGACCTAGAATGAGCGGAAGTGTGCGTGTTGTTACTGAGCAGTGATGATGACGATGATGATGTAGAGAGAAGGCAGAGCTGTCATATCAGCAGCATATGGAGTTTCATCTCTGTAAAGTCTTTAAAGCAGAAATGGGTTGTTCAGACGCTCATAAGTCAAGTGCTGTCTTCAACCCATGAGGAAACCGGCTTCCGAATTGAGGTTAGTAATGTAACGTTACATCTTTTATGGTTTAAAATGAAATGCACATGTTTACATAGATAAAGACTTTATTTGCTATTGTTAGTTGTGTTTGCTCTCATCTGCATTGCGGAAAAAAGTCCTTTTCATCGGCCATACGCTTAAGATACTGATACTTTTGTCCAGTAACAGTTTAAATTTAGTTCTGTTAGCTTGTTGCCTCTGCTACGTTTGTTGTTTTTATCAAAATAAAGTAATTAGTTTAAAGTTCAACATCATAGTTAAAAGAGCAGTGAACAAGATTTGAGGTCCAGGAGATTTAAAAATAATAATGAATATAGTCATGGTTATATCTACAGTGGATATGCATTTGCTCAGTTCAAGTCCAGTCACTTTAAAATGTTTTTGCAAAAAAGCCTTCATTTGAAAAAATACAGTCATTGTCCACAATTGTCTGGACAATACATTGGTCAGAGTTATGGGAATCATGGATTCATGTCTGGGGTTTATAGCTGAACATATTGAGGACATTTCAGTGAACAATAGAGCAATTTAGAAGGAAGAAAGGGGGGGTCAAAACATTGATTGTTTTCCGCTCTAGTGCCACATCCCTGACTGTCCCACATCATCATCATCATCATCATCATGATGGGATGATCTGGGTCAGCGTGGCGAGCACTTTACTGTTCATGTGGATCTACTGACCCATCAATAAAGAAACTTTCCTGGTTAAAAACATTTTACAGCATCTGAGACATACTGGACTGATTATATAATTGTTCCTCTAGCTATAAACTTCACTGTTTATATTTCAACAATAAATTGGCATAAAAACATAATCAATAAAAACTATGTGCAATTTAAAATGTTTGTACACGTTTTTTTTTTTTTAGTGTTGATTATTGTATCTAAAAAATAAATTGCAATTGAATTATGATTCTGTTGTTCATTTTAACCTTTAATATTATAGAAATGTACCAAATGACAGGCTTCCCTGTATAGTTTACAGGTTTAGTACATATACAATTTTACTTTACTTGATTTATATTGAAATTAATTAATTTAAATTTGAATCAATATCAGATTTAAAGTAATTTAAAGAGTTTGTGAATTAAAATGGATTTGATTTGTGATATCTGTGTCAATACTGTGCCCTAATTTAAACACTCTTTTATAGTTTAATGGTCCATATTTATTATTTCTGAAACAGTTATCTTAATAAATATTTGTTGTAGGCCTACATATTCATGACTTTTTGGCTTTCATTTTTTTTACTATTTTACAATGTTAAAATTGAAAAGTGATTATTTAGTTTTATGCATATGTATTTAATAATTCACTTTTTTAAATTTAATTCACATATATTCACAAACTTTTGATATTTCTCATCTCATTTGGAATTTTATTTAATTACTGCTGTCTCCAGGTATATAATTTGCTACTAAAAAACTGATTTTTACCAGTCCATTAAAACAAATCAAAAGTAGCTGGGAAGATTTTCAGTTAATAAATACTTGAAGTTGTCTGTTCCATTCCTCACACAAAGCTATTGTATGACTTCAGATCACTGGAGCACATGAGTCGTATGGGAAAAATATTTTTTCTTAACGTTTTTCTACGCAGGGATGGATGCGCACAGTTCAGGCCTCGGCAGGAAGAGGAAGAGAGAGGAGTCGAATGGCGCAATTTGGGAGGCAGAATGTTTCCGGAAAATTCCAGCGAGAACTTTGGTAAGGTTGCTGTCAGTCAGCACTCGAGTATAATTACATACTTTCCAGTGATGCACTTGTTTTGAGGTGTGTGTGTGTGTGTATGTTTCAGGGGTTGAGTGAACCTGCGCCGTTCTCTGATGAGCTGATGGCTGCAAAAACACCATACGTTCGCGTTAGCATGGAAGAAGCCTGTCGTGGCACTCCAGGTGCCTAAATAGCAATTATTTTACCCACACTGACCCTCATTGTATACACACACTCTGTATAACCTCTCTCGTCTTCAATCCTGCTCTCTTTAGAGGACCGTCCAGTACGTGTCTATGCTGACGGGATCTTTGACATGTTCCATTCCGGACACGCTCGTGCTTTAATGCAGGCCAAGTGCCTTTTCCCCAACACGCATCTCATTGTGGGCGGTGAGTTTCGACAAAGGCCCTTCTTTTGTCATAGTTTACTGTAACCCATCATCTATCACCAGGACCAGGAAATCAGCTCATTTATGTGCCACTAGTATTACAGAAGTAATGTGGGTAGCACTTCATGATAAAGTTCCATTAGTTAGCATTGTTTATAGCATGAAATAATAATGAACAATACATTTGTTACAGTATTTATTCATCTTTGTTAATATGAGTGAAAAAAATACATTTGATTAAAAAATTGTCAGATCATGTTGGTGTTAATAATGTGATAGTAAATGTTAAATTAACATTAGCTAAGATTACTAAGTGCTTTAAGTATTTAGTAATCTCATTTTACTCATGTTAAGAAATGGAGCATTACTGTAAAGTGTTACAGGAATGTGTTTGTCTTTCAGTGTGCAGCGATGATTTGACACTTAAATTCAAGGGTTTCACTGTCATGAACGAGGATGAACGTTACGACGCGGTGAGTCACTGTCGTTATGTCGATGAGGTGGTCCGCAACGCTCCATGGACGCTGACTCCTGAATTTCTGGCCGAGCACAGAGTGAGTTTCCAGATGGCAATGTCATATTTCCATTCCTGTAGCTCAACCAATAAACCATGGCACTAGCAATGCCACGGTCATGTATTCGATTCCCTGGGAATGCATGAACTAAACAAATGTATAGCTTGAATGCTTTGGGGGAAAAAAACATCTGCCAAATGTATGTAAATGTAAATTTCCCATGCCTAACACAGGACATTCTGAGGTGTGTAACTGATGGCATGTTGTGGGTAAAGGGATAGTTCACTCAAAAGTGAAAAATGTTTGTTTTTTTATTTACTCTCATTACTCACTATAGGCCTATCAAGAAATTCGTGAACATTACACTGTGAACACGTCTGTTAAGTAGTGATGGGAGTTTGATGAACTCGACCAAATTATTCACTGTTCAAAACGCTCAAAGCATAAAAGCATATTTTACAAACCAGTTGCAAATGTTTTTTTTAAAGTGCAAACTATTAAATGCAATTAGCAAATAATCTGATTAATACTATTAAATACAAATACAAGTAAATTGTAAGGCTAATTGTTTTTTTTAAGTTTTTTATGGCAAGCTTGGTCAATCAGGCCAATAAGAGTCGATTAAAAGGATAGTTCACCCAAAAATGAAAATTAGCCAATAGCCATGATTTACTCACCCTAAATGTACCCTAGGTGTATATGGCATTCTTCTTTCAGACGAATACAATCAGAGTTATATTAAAATATGTCCTGGCTCTTCCAAGCTTTATAATGGTAGTGAATGGCAGCCAAAATTTGAAGGCCAAAATCCTGGCCAAAAGCAGCCATCCTTCATAAATGTACTCCACACGGCTCCGGGGGGTTAATAAATCCTTCTGAAGTGAATTGATGGGTTTTTGCAAGAAAGATGTCCATATTTAGCACGTTATAAAGTTAAGTATGATAACAAAGCATTTTCAACTGGGAGAGGCGTTATACTTTCTTCATAAGTTGAATACGGAAGGCGGTCCAAAGCAAGATATTTTACCTTATAAACTTTGACTTTATATTACTTTTTAAATATGTGTAGCAAATTAGCTCAAAGGGGAAATATTTTAATAATTATTCATAACTCATTATGGTTAATTATGAATATTTGAATCAGTTAATGATAATAACTTGATGCAGCTACATTAACATTACAATCAAACAGGCAGTTCATCCTGTGAACACTCAGTATTGATTATTATTAATTCTAAGAAAAGTATATTTTTCCTTGGTATTTACAGCGCTTGGAGCGCATAACCAGATCAATCCTTTAAGTGACAATTTGTTTGCAGTCAGAACCAAAGATATATTGTGCATATGTTTTCTGTATAAGTTTATTAACTAAATCACGGACAAGACTAAACTAACATAAAAGCAAACATACACATCACACATACATGGTAAGAGGGAAGAAACTGAGTCAAAACAAAGAAAATTAAACTATAGAAAGACCTGGGAGAACCATCATTGACTACAAGTTCTTTTGTCTGAACAAAGGGGTTTATATAGCCTGACAAGCCAGACCCACATCAAGAGGTTTGGTCTAGAAACTCACCATTGACCGCTCAATCCAAGGGGCGGGATAAACGGTTGTCTTTCAAACTCCCTCTGTACGCGATAGGATAGCGATACCACCAACCAGAGCAACAAAGGTGAAGCAGAGCTCGCTGACAGATTAAACATTCACCTTATCCGGTTGGCTAAACTCAGAACACATCTTCCCTTTTTAAGAATGACTTCAGTGCCGTTCTTTGTTCTTTTCTCAGAGAAAAGCTTAACTCCAAGTCTTCCAGAGTCGTGGTCAAAGCTGATTCGGAAGACCGCCGCCGTTCGCCAGTTTCTGTGTTTACTAGAAGCACGCAAACGCAACTCGGCCGTCGTCATTATGGCCCTGCCCGCCGACTCTATACACGATGTGATTGGCCCGTCCAGATTGAGAGGAATACAGCTCAGAAGGGTATTGAGAGTTCCTAGACGACACTTGCGGGCAGAATAAATTTGCTGCCGCTAGGATGCATCTAGATTTCTAGGCTAGGGTTTACAGGTTTACTAACTACACCACGATTTGTATATCGTACGTTACTTGCATTTAGCCTGATGAAAAGGATATGATGAACTTGCATGGCTTGCATATTTTGACTCCATCGAGGTTGAGGAAGTTGCACATGGCTTGAGGTGTTGGGCCTGCGGGCCCAATGGCCATGTGATGGCATCGGGTTTCCTGTCTCACGCACGCACATGGCTTGAGATGTGTAGGCCTTATCAGCCTTGCCTACTTGGCCTGGCTGAGAGACAGCCAAGATGACTTGTTAGTTCAGCCAGAGAGAGAGGGAGAGGGCAGGTCTGTGCATCTCTCTTTAAAGGGTTACTTCAGCGATTAGCATATGGCTTTGTATCAGTAGAAACCCTGGATTATAATCAAATGATTGTGCCTCCCCCCCCAAAAAATAATGCCATATGTACACGCATAAAATGCCCGCGCGTGTAATCCGCACACAGCATTTTTTTGAATGTTCGGTAAGCGAGCTCCTACGTCATATAAGCCGACCAATCAGGTTGTGAGTGTCTCCCTATGCCTTTGGTTCGGTAACTTTAGGTTCGCTGTTAAAAATGCCTGTGTGAACGCTAAGTGGACCAGGACTATTATGTTTTGTTTTTGTTTTTTGGTCCAGACCAAACGAACCGAACTACAAGTGTGAACGCACCCTTAGTTTCAGTCAATCTCATGTCAATCTTGAGTACCTATAGACTAGTATTGCATCCTTCATATCTCAGAAAAGTCTTTAGTTTTATTATATTTATAAAAGAAATATGGGCTGTACAGAGTCTTTCCGTAAAAAAACGAGCGGCTGGAGGCGTATCGTGTGGGTGGAGCTAAAGAATGACGAGTGCGCACAAAGCGATGACGTCCCCAAGCGTGGAGAAGAAAACGTTACCTTAAATCAGATTCAACTAATACATATATGATCCAGAATCAGATTCGGAGGCTGAAATAAATTGAACAGAAGAAGCAACAACAGCAGGACGTCCGTCTCTGTGGTATGTACTGTATTTAGTGTCCTGTCAACATTTGTGTGTCTTTACTCGCAGTTTATGAGGACATGATTCGGTTTATGGACTATTGTATGCGACTAAACCTTAGCAGTAGCAAGCAAAACGGTTTTGCACGTCAGACTAGTGTAACGTTATACATAGAACAACAATGGAGTAACCGTTAGCGCATTTGAATGACGAAGCATGCTTTGTGTGAATGTCCCCTAGGTTTATGTTTGGGTGGTTTTACAATAAACAAACTGACACCTATAGTGGTCAGCTAAACAAATGTATTTAAACACACACCATAGATCGCATGCTCCATTGATAAATTAACTATACACGATCGTGTCGTTTACTGATGTTTACTCACGTGACGATAGCCAAGAGCACAGACATTTGAAGCAGTTTTACTCACCGGCTGCTTCCAAAGCAGGGCCGAAACTTTTTTGCTGGGACCGCTCCGTCAAAAACACACTTTGGTATGATTTGGTGAAGTCCTGTGACAGCAGTGGCCATGGAGATCCGCGATGTTGTGAAGCTTCCCATCATTTCTGCGTTCAAATCGGTTCATATGCAGCGCTGCCTTCCCGGAATGCTGTGCTGAAGCGTTGAAGTCGCTCGACGTCACCCATAGGAATAAAGTGGAGCTCGGCGCGACAGAGGTGTTCACAGACGAGTGGATCTGCAGCTGAGAGTGTTTATGGCCGTGCATTTCCTCTCTCGCCTTTGGTCACACGCACCCTACCGGAGAAGAGCCCGTACGGCCCATACTAGGACCTTCCGCTCTGTCGACGTCAAGTAGACCCATACTCGAAAAAAACTCTCCGAAACTTGTGACAAACCGGAAGGAGTATTTTTGACACAGATATACTCTATCAAACGTCCAACATTAGTTTTTGAAACTTTGTCTGTGTTTAGGATGGGAATCCAAGTCTTTAACAGTGTAAAAAGCTCAGTATGCATGAAACAGCATTCCTCCTCCTCCTCCCCCCCCCCTCCCCCCCTTTAATTTGATAGGAGACATGACAAATATGAGGTTACATCTAGTAGTTTGCTCATAAGAGATGCATAAAACAAAATACCATACAAGAGATGCTTTACAAGACAGTTATATTTGTACACACAATGTCCTGGGGTGCATGCTCATTAATAGAACTGTTTGACTATAACTTGAGGCAAAAAACTTGTGTTTTTACAGGCTTTGTGTCTTAAATGTGGCCTTTCCGTTTTCCACGTGGCCAGATTTTTTAGAGCAATAAACCGTTTTATCAGTTGGTATCCGTGGTAACTGAGGCCCTCCTTAGTGGTATGTCGGGGGGAGGATGGTTCTAAAAGACCACAGAGCGAGTTTCAAAGATTATTTGTTAAATAAAACAAATATTTGTATCTGATTAATTTCAGTTGTTACATATGGATATTTTTTTTTACACAAACCCATATATTCTCTTCAGAAGGCCTTTATTAACCCCTCTGAGCTATGTTGAGTACTTATATAATGCATTGGGTGCACTTTTTTGGGCTTCAAATTTTGGGCTCCCATTCACTGCCATTATAAAGCTACACGTAGGATGACTTGATGGTGAGTAAATCATGGGGTAATTTTTCTGTGAACTATCCTTTTAACTACAACTCTTCATTTTATTCTAAAGATGTCATTAAAAATGCCTACCTACCAAATTATGAAACTGAGATCAGGTAAAAATCATATAGACACTGTTTTGGTTTGTGGGTTCATGAGTTCGACCCCTGGCAGCAAATTATTACAATTTTGAAACCGTTCTCACATTATGAAACCTTGTTTACTCAAATCACACTTTGGCAGTTTGATACACAATCCGAATCACTCTTTCGAAACGAATGACTTTACAAAGGTTTTGAAAGTGCTTATCACCAGTGTTGGGGGTAACGCATTACAAGTGATTTTGGTTACGTAATCAGATTACTTTTTCAAATAAGTAACGCAAGTTACTTTTTCACATTTATTGACTGATAAACTCTCGTCTCAATGTTGAGAAAAATCAGAAGTGCACAAACGCGGTGTGTGTAAACTAATCTTTTATAATCTCTCTTGCACAAAAAAAGAATCATTGTTCCTCAAATTTAATAAAAACTGTGAAATGCAAAAATAGAATACTATGCAAACCTCCACTAATTAAATATTCTACATTCAAGTTCAAGTTCAATTTTATTTATATAGCACATTTCCCACAGCCCCCAGGCTGACAAAAGTGCTTTACAGAAGGTCAAGAATAGCATACATACATAAAAATAAAACCAGAACAGAGTAAAAAATAAAAAGCACAACTTTTAAAAGTCAAACACATCAGGGTAATCAGTACACTAAAGAAAATAGAAAAGTTTTTAACAGTGACTTAAAAATAGACAGGGTAGGGGCCAGCCTGATCTCTAATGGCAGGGTATTCCAGAGTCGAGGCCCTGCTACCGCAAATGCACGCTCACCTCTACGCTTCAGTCTAGCGCGTGGAACGACCAGCAAAGCATGATCACAAGAACGGAGTCTTCTGGAAGGAGTATAGGAGTGAAGGAGTTCAGATAGATAGATGGGCGCTTTGTTATGAAGTGATTTATAGACGAAGAGGAGAATTTTAAAATCTATTCTCTGACAAATCGGCAGCCAATGAAGTGATCTAAGAATAGGAGTGACATGTTCATATTTACGACGCTTTAAAAGAAATCTGGCAGCAGCATTTTGGACAAGCTGAAGTCGTGGAATTTGAGATTTAGATATACCGCAATATAAAGAATTGCAGTAATCTAGACGCAAAGTAACAAACGCATGAACAGCCATTTCTAGAGTTTTCGGGAAGAGAAAGTTTTTAATTTTAGACAGAAGACGAAGCTGATAAAAACTAGATCCAATGACAGAGGAGATATGTCTGTCAAATTTTAAATGCTGGTCAAAAATAATACCTAGGTTCTGGACCCTTGTCGATCTAAAAGCGGATAAACTTTCTAGCTCAGGGCTTATATGCTGAGTGTTGTCATTGGGACTGAATACAATGAACCTCAGTTTTGTCCTCGTTTAAGAAGAGGAAGTTTTGGGCTAGCCATAATTTAACCTCCTCTAAACAATGGAGAAGAGAGGTGATCGCAGTTGAATTATTAAATAATACTAAATACTAAATAAAAAATGTATGTATTTAACATCACATTATTTACCAATGTACTTGCTGCTGACCTTCGATGATGTAGTAAAACCATAAGCAAAAATTACTTCCGATTTTTTGTTTTTATTGCTGAAGTAAGAGTGTTACATTTGCCCCAAAATATAACTTTTGTTATAAAACCCAGTCCAGGTGAAAAAAAAAAAGTAACATTAACATTACTCTTCCTTAAAAATAACTAAGTAACGCAATTCGTTACTTTTAAAGGGAGTAACGCATGATTGTAATGCTTTACGTTTCAAAGTAACTTTCCCCAACACTGCCCATCACTACTACTGAAGCTCCAAACATTATCAATATGACATGTTTGAATCATTTTGGGTCTGGCGGGACTATACTATAGTCCTGTAGTCTAATACTATAATACTAATACTATTTTGGAACATGAAGGTGAATGACCTTTTTCATGTTTGGGTGAACTGTTATCAGTGTTTCAACTATATTTGAAGGTGTTGTCCTCGTTACAGTGTGATTACACAAATAAGAAATGAGGGTTTCACTTTATTTTAAGGTGCCATTTTTACAGTGTAATTCTATATGTAAGTGCTGAGTAATATTAACTACATGTACTTACTATAGGGTTAGGGTAGGATTAGGGGCTGAGGGTTAGTTGCCTGCAATTATGCATGTAAAATGTACTGTTATATTACTATGGTAAGAACATAGAACAAGGACACTAAAATAAAGTGTTACTAAAATTAGTAATATTAATTAACTACATCTACTTACTATAGGCTAGAGTTAGGGTTTGGTTCAGGATTAGTTGCTTGTAATTATGCATAATTTCCTATTCATACTATTAGTAAGCTCAGGTATTGTGTAACATAGACAGTGTAAATTAGTGTTAAAAATAATTTACAACAAAAGTACAACAAATCATGACAAAAAATATTGATACCTGGGGCCCATTGCACAAAACTAGGATAAGGGATTAAGCTGGGCTATCTTGGTGATGCTGGCTCAATTTATCTGCTAATATGCAGTTATCTTCCGTTATCGTTCTTGGTGTGAGTGTGCATTCAGGGTATGTTTACACGACAGCGGAATACTAAATTATGCATACAGATGACAAGATCACCAAGATATCCCGGCTTAATCCCTTATCCTAGTTTTGTGCAATAGGCCCCAGATCTCAGATTTTGAACTCGTGTTACTCTGAATGTGGTTCAGTATTGCTGTCTCACTCAGTGGAACAGAGATGGGCCGCATCCGAAATCACATACTCTCGAGTAGATACTTATTTTAAATAATTACTTCACGAGCACTAAAAAAAATAATATTCTGTATAGTTTAAATGTGTGTTTTACGAATGTAATCTGGACGTACTACATTCACCATGTTGGCCTTATCACATGACCTACCAGTGTCAGTTGTGTCGCTTCACTGCCATTCACAAATCCTCTCCTGTGGCCTCATGGGATAGTAAAGTGTCCATCGCTTCAGAATCTCGAAGTACTTTTTGCCTACTCTTCTATGAGCACTGTGATTTCGGACATAAAATACGAAATACTTCTTTTGTCACTGTTTTTCTCCTACAATATATATATATATATATATATATATATATATATATATATATATATATATATATATATATATATATATATATATATATATATATATAAGTATGCGATTTCAGATGCAGCCATAGTCTTAATAAACACTGATATGATGACATGTTCTCCCTAGATAGACTTTGTCGCTCATGACGACATTCCATACATCTCAGCAGGAAGTGATGATGTTTACAAACATATAAAGGACGCAGGTAGATATTAAAAACTTCTGCATAATAGTTACGGTGGCCATAAATTATCACCAGATTTGTTCTTGAAGTTCTCTCTTTTTAAAGGTATGTTCGCACCGACTCAGAGAACAGAAGGCATCTCCACATCCGACATAATCACACGAATCGTACGTGATTATGACGTTTATGTGCGCCGTAACCTACAGAGAGGCTACACTGCGAAAGAGCTGAACGTCAGCTTCATCAATGTACGTGGGCCTGACTACACCTTCAGTCTTTTATTAAAGGAAAGGAAATATTTCAGTAACGCTTTACAATACGGGTGCACTAATATGCATTAATTCATGCTTAACTAATGCATAGATAATCATTATATTTAATGTGTGTTACTGTGTGACTCTTGAAGAACTAAACCATTTATTAATGATTACTGCATTAGCAGCTAATTTAGAGTCTGTGTGATTAATAGATTAAGTAATTAAATTGTTAAATATGTCATAATGTATTAATTCCCTAATAACATATTACATTAACTAATAATGTAAATTCACGTCTTAATTACCATAACGGGTCAAAGCCATGCATTTCAACTTTACAAAGGTATCATAGTCATGTCCCCCAACAAGTAAACTCATAACATAATAATATCTTTGCCAATCGTAAGCTAATGGTTAATTAAAGCAGAGAACTGGAAGTTGAAATGCATGGCTTTGACCCGTTGTGGTAATTAACATGTTAATTTATATAATTAGTTAATGTAATATGTTATTAGGGAATGAATACATTATGACATATTTAACTAATGACAATTGAATGATTACTTAATATATTAATCATGTAGAATCTTCATTAGTTGCTGATGCAGTAATCATTAATACATTTAGTTTAGTTCACCATTAGTAATACTTTAACTCATGATTATCTGTGCATTAGTTTAAAGCATTAATTAATGCATATTAGTGAACCCGTATTGTAAAGTGTTACCAATATTTATTTGAAAGCAACTTAATTCTGTTATCTTGTTTCCCAGGAAAAGAAGTATAACCTCCAGGAACGCGTCGATAAGGTGAAGCAGAAGGTCCGAAATGTGGAGGAAAAGAGTAAAGAGTTTGTGCAGAAGGTGGAGGAAAAGGGTATCGACCTCATTCAGAAATGGGAGGAGAAGTCACGCGAGTTCATTGGGAACTTCCTGCAGATGTTCGGGCCTGACGGGGCGCTGGTGAGTCTGGACATATGTATCTTTTCTATACATCTCTGAGGTTGTTGTTGTTTTAGTTCGTAAAGCTTGGGTTCTTGAGTTCAGCTCCAACCTTAATCAAACACACAGAGCAAGCTAATCGATGTCTTCAGGATTACTAGAAGGCAGAGATGGTCTTATTATTGGGAGATATGAGGGTCCCTAACTCTACCATTGGAAAAAAGCGTAACGACTAACTTAGATCATGTGTGCCTTGATAACCAAGCACATTACAGAGCCTTGAATCAACCAGTAGCCATATCACCCTGTAGCCCAAGACTGCTTTCCCACTGAAGCTAAGCAGGGCTGAGCCTGGTCAGTACCTGGATGGGAGACCAACTGGGAAAACCGGGTTTCTGCTGGTAGAGGTGTTAGTGAGGCCAGCAGGGGGTGCTCAGTGCTCACCCTGGGGTCTGTGTGGGTCCTAACACCCCAGTATAGTGATGGGGACACTATACTGACAAAGAGCACCGTCCTTCAGATGAGACGTTAAACCGAGGTCCTGACTCTCTCTGGTCATTAAAAATCCCAGGATGTCCTTTGGAAAAAGAGTAGGGGTGTAACCCCGGCATCCTGGCCAAATTTGCCCATTAGCCTCTGTCCATCATGGCCTCCTAATAATCCCCATATCCTGATTGGCTTCATCACTTGGTCTCCTCTCCACCAATCAGCTGGTGTGTGGTGAGCGTTCTGGCGCAATATGGCTTCCGTCGCATCATCCAAGTGGATGCTGCACATTGGTGGTGGTTGAGGAGATTCCCCCCTTCAATGTAAAGCACTTTGAGTGCCTTGAAAAGCGCTATATAAATCGAACACACTAAATTTTGTTGAGAATTGCGCAACAGTCAATCATTTTGCGGACACCGTAGAAATGAATGAGAAGTACTGTAAACTGAATTATACCTGTCACACAATTATGCATGACATCTCTTATAAAACCATATTTTGGGGTGTAAACTAAAAAAATAGATCAAATCAAAACAAATGTTTAAGAGCAAACATGTTGAAGATTAGCCAATGGGCTAAAGCGATTTCTTCACAAAAGCGTAGTGGAGCTTCCCCTTCATTAACGGCCTTTTGACACGTACTGCAGCGTAAGTAGGCGTTGTGCTTTCTTTTAGGCTAGGGTTGCAGGCTTGCCTTCGAGTGGCTTTGCTAGAAAGTTACAGAAGGGTGATTTTGATCAGGGTTGGAGCAAAACTTTGCAGAAAAGTGGACCTCAAAGGGCCAGAGTTGAGAACCCCGGTCGTAAAGTAATAGTTCAGCCAAAAATAACAATTGTCATCATTGACTCACCGTCATAAAAAAATATTTTCTGTGGAACAAATATGTTTTCCAGAATGTCCAAGCTGCTAAAAGTGTTATTTTTTGTTTTGTCTTGTTTTTCTCTGATATAAATGTGCCTGTGCTTTAAAATGCAATGTTTAAAAAAAATTGTAAGACTCTATACAAAGATTCTTTATTGTGATTTCTATATCAATAGGACTATACAATCATAATACAGATGGAGTTCATGTGAACCGAGTCACTGTCAGACACTGAAAACAAAGCGGCGGATCATGCGTGTAAAAGAACAGTGTTGCACTTCACTCTGAAACACAGCTCTTATATTTATTCAGTTAAATCACAGCCTTTGTGTTTTGATAATCATACTGATCTATATCAGAATCTCGCTTTTATTTTGATTAATGGTAACACACGAGCTATCAATGCGCAATACATTTGTTACAGTATTTATTCATCTTTGTTAATGTCAGTTAATAATAATAAATGCTGATCTTAACTAAGATTACTAAATGCTGTAGATGTATTGTTCATTATTAGTTTATGTTAACTAATGAAACCTTACTGTAAAGAGTTACCCGATTAATCTCGCAGCTTAAAAAAAATAAAATTAAATAAAATTAAAAAGCACCATAAATCTGTATTCATACAATAGCCGAAAATAGTGTCATCTGATAATCCTCAAGAATTAATAACATATGGTGTTATTAGATACGTTTCCATTACCCTTCATATTGATGCGTTTCTATTGGCCGAATTTCCAATTTGCACAATTTCGTCAAACTCCCATGTTTTCAGGCAATACAAATATATGCTAATTCAATTTAAGCACTTTAGTGGAGGGGAAGCTTTTTAGCAAATAGGAGGGCATTTTCATTTCATGAATTTCTTAAAAAAATGTGCTTGTCCACAAGTCTCAAATGCTCTGATGTCATGTATTGTGTCTAACAGAAGCACATATTGAAGGAGGGAAAAGGACGAATGTTACAGGCCATTAGTCCCAGACAAAGCCCCAGCAGCAGTCCCGTACGCGAGGAGCGCTCTCCGTCCCCCACCTTCCGTCTTCCCTTCTTCACCTCCTCGCCATTCTTCTCTCCTCATCATCATCATCACAGCAGCACACACAAAGATGAAGATGACTAGGACGCTAAAATCGGTTTCTAAAAATCACGCTTGATGTTTTTTTCCATGTCGTTTGTGTTTTATATGCTTTCTTAAAGCCATTGTGAATAGCCGAGAATGTAAATGAAGGATGGACTAGCTTAAGATTTATTTGAATAAGGAAAATGTATTGAACTACTGTTTACGAAATGCACAATAGTGACCAAATTATTCCACCCGTACTTTCTAAAGGGTTTGATCCCACGTCTCCCTCTCGCTTCAGAGAGATTTGCCACACACCACTAAACCTTGTTGGCCTATTCCTTGGATACATTTCGTATTCAGCCTGGACCTCGAATAATTATGCATCTTTAGTGCTTCTCATTTTTTGGACCGCTTGCACATAATCTCATTCTCGGTTGTGCATAAACTCACCGTCACCTGCCTTCCCTGTCTGGATCTTTTCATACTTGAACAGGGGCCAAATCTGAGACTAATTCTGGGATAAGGGTGGGATCCCAGGATCAGTCGCCTCTGTATAGTTACTGTATTTAGTCTTCGCTTATTATAACTCACATTGAAAGTCTGCGTTTATTTTTCACACTTTTTCTTTGTCTCTGCTGATGTTCATTATCTGTTTCTCCTCATCTGAACTCTCTCTCAGACTCCGATGTGAAGTAATAATTTTGGGGCCTGGCAGTGACAGCGTCTGGCACCTCCATTTAAACCCTGTGCTATTCTGTGGCACGGGTCCCAGTCTTTTTGGAAAGGATTTGCCTGCTGAATGTTTACATTACCCAAGCCCAGTGAGGAACAGTGTTAACACGGAGGACCTGTTGGTTTACATGTTTGTATAGGACAGGATGACGACTTGATTTGTTTTAGATGATCATTGGGAATAAAAAGAACTCTGTGAACAATGCCAGTGAATCACTAAACCACAATCAAAGAACAACACAATTGTCTTGTGGCATGTTATTCATTCACAGGGACCAAAAGACACACACTATGAACCTTTAATGTCCAATAATATAAGCCTTTAAAAAAAGATGATTAAAAAACACTAACATTAACTGCGCCCACTCAGAAATGTGAGGGTACAGTCAAGTTCAGTCGCCCCGTGTGTACAGTAGGAATCATGCAGCACATCTAAACAAAGCCATATTTCCTACTGCAGAGCACATATCCTTCACAACATGTGTGTCTGAGCTGTTTGCAAAATGTATTTCATGTCTTGTGGGAAGGCATTAGTGAGTCCATGACATGGTAGGAAAGGTTTCATGAGCTACTTTTCCAAATTCTGCCAGTTACAGATCCACGTCTGCCTCGAAGTGCTGAAGGGCTTCGATTCAGTGTCGTGAGTGAACTTCAACAAGGGCTGCAACACAACTTCACTTTGTTTAAATGAAAACTAAAATATTAATAACAAAATAATCAACAAATAAAAGGCTAAAGGCCCATTCACACCAAGAACGATAACTATTTGGCTCTACAGCATCATTCTGTTTATTATACTGTAAGTGCTCTGTAGTTTTGTCATCTGCTTTAAAAGCTTGAGCTCTATAAAGTCAGGTTTATGCTGAGTGTTGACCGCACAGTGAATTCAGTTCAAAATTATACATTTTATGAACTGCATTGTGAAAAAACGTGCAAAGTGCATGTGAATTAAAAGCTAGATTTTATTAAACGTTTTAGTATACCATATTTTTAGCTAGCTAAGAAGCTTTTAATTCACATGCAATTTATAAAATAAAATTGTTAGACTTTTTCCAGTCAGTACTGAATTCAGTGTGTCAGCAATTTTCCTGCTTGTTCGTAATTATTTAGCCTCTACACACCTAAAGCAAAATCATTTTTTACCTATTTGCAACAAATTTTCCTAGTTTACTGATTGGCTGTCAAAACGTTTATTGTTCATCAGCTGCTTTCTGAAAATTATTCCAATTATAGTGTTCCTGTGCATAAAGTTAAATTTAATTCAAAGTTCAATTATTTTATTATATCCAACTTTATCCACACACAGTACACTCTCAGAGTGGGTACACACACAAAATCTCAAAATCTCGATAGCTTTTATCGTCTCTAAACGCAAACTATATTAAATCACCCAAAAATGTTTTACTAACGTTCCCATTAAAATGGAAGTTATTTCTCAATGTTTTCTTAACATTAAAAAAAGTCCAGTTTTTTAAAGTTATACAAATGTTAATGGAACATTCTATTTTATCGAAATATGGAAATGTTACTTTTGAATGTTCTCTAAACATTCTGAAACAAGAAGTAAAAAAAAAATTCATATTTGAGAGAATCTTGTCAGAACATTAGTTCTGAGAACATTCCCTGTTAGCTGGAAATCTGCTGAATGCAAATGAATATTAAAAGATATTAGCATTTTATAAACATTATGAAATTTTTTATAAAGCTGCTTTGAAACAAAGTGTATTTGTGAAAAGTGCTATACAAACAAATGCAGTGGTGTGGACTTCCATATTCTCATAGAATTTGAGATTATTCCTTGGTGTGAACAGCCCTTAAAACCACTAAAAATTGGAAATGTCACATGAACCACTGATCTCGTTTCACTGTGGAGAATGAAATTTTACCTTTGCAAACAGATTTGAGAAGATTTTGATTTAGTTTTCCCCTCAATTGATCTACACTGTTTATAATAGCCCATTTGTTTTTTCACCTTTAGAGATTTTAAGCACCTATGAAACTATTTATTCACCTCAGAATGGGCATTCACGTTAATAAAAAAGCAAGCACCTTTGTTGTCGCTGCAGCAGAAGTACAACAAATCCAGTTGAAGGTCCTTCCAAATATTGTCTTGGACAATATGGGAGCTCAGCGTTACAGAGGTCAGGATCCACTGTTTGTGCAGGTCGTCCATTACGACTCCGACCGCCTGATGGAGATGTGTGCGCTGTGGCGGAGGAGAGCCAGTCTGAGTGGTGTTGAGCCCTGGAGGTAGAGCGAGAGGTCAATACGTCCAGTGTCAGCTGTTGTTGGAGGATTGCTCTGGCTTCAGCCGGATGGCCCAGGAGTTGGCAGAGACGACGGTACCGCGCCGATGGATGCGGCAGGTGTACGTGCCTTCGTTGAATTCGTTAGCCACGAGCCGCAGGTCCCGATCTTTAATTACAATATAGCCAGGAATGGATGTCAGCAACTGCTCTCCGTCCTTATACCAGCTGCCGAAAGACGAAACAGAGAAACTCAATCTAAGCTTCAAAAATGATGCAGTCCATAACGGTTACACTAAACAAGTAAATGTATCAACATAACACTACATTTGCACAAGAATGCTGCCTATTGGATGATTCAACAGTTAAATGTTCAGCTTGAAATATTAAAAACAATATAAAAGACATTTTTACGTTTACTTTAAAATATATTTTTTTTAATCAGCAAAAATTTCACAGCTAAAAGACACATGAACCACGACCTGAAACCTTTTAATCAGACAACAGAAGGCAAGGCATGTAGTGGATTGTGTACACCAGGTTCAGTTATCATGTTAAACAGGTCATATGTGAAGTCTTGATTTTGTTTTGAGGGTGTACTATAATGCTTTCATGATTGTTAAAAAAACAACATTATTTTGACAAATTATACATTATTACAGCTCCTCTCTCCCCAGTCTGGCCAAAACACAGTTTATTTCCTGTTTTAACGAAGCCACTCCTTCCAAAAGATGAAACGAGCTGTGATTGGTTAGCTGGGCCAGTGTTGTGATTGGCACCACTTAGGGCTCTATTTTTAATGGACTGAAGCGCATGGCACAGGTGCACTTAGGGCGTGTCTGAATACACTTTTGCTAGTTTAAGGATGAGGAACAAAAATAGTCCAAAAGGCTCATACCTAGACTCTTAATGAGTCTTGGGTGTGTTTTGGGCATAACGTGCAATAAACCAATCAGAGTCTCATCTCCCATTCCCTTTAAAAGCCAGTTGTGCTCGCACCATGGTGGATTCAGTATTTGAGGAAAGACGCGAGAAATATTTAAATTATCAATATTTAAAGCATGTGTTGCATTAGTATAGGGTAAATAAATTAATTAATAGGGGTTAAATAAATAGGGTAAAAAAATAAATAACACGAAAAAATACAGCGCTTTTGACTTTAGGGGGCCTATCATACACCTAGTGCATTGCGACGCCATCTGTTCTTTGCTAGTTTCAGTCTGATACAGTTATTTTCGTCCAGCGTCACATTGTTTAAATAGCAAATGCACTCGCGCCCATCTGTTCGCCCATGGGCGTGCTGGTCTGAAAACAAGGTGTTCAGGCGCATTGTTGGCGTGTTGCTATTTTAAGGAACTGAAAACGACTGCGCCATTGACCAACAAAAACCTGCTCTAAAATCAATAGTGCCGTATTTATTGTGTTATTTAAAGGGTAAAACCGTTTTAAACTTATTGTAAAAACTTATTACGCACACAACAACACAAACGTGGCAAATATTAAAAATAAAAGGATTACATTGAAAGAATTATTGTGTACATAAAGATAAAAATGCCTACATGTCATAATGGATCATCATTGCATTTTCATGAAGAATGAAACTGGCTAATTATTTGACCAATCGTGGCAATACACACATGTATTTAACTTGACTCGTCAGGTTGAGGGTGTCTATATTATGCCATGCAAATAGCGAATCCACCTGGCTTTTAAAGAGGATGGGAGATGAGACTCTGATTAGCTCATTGCATGTTAAACCCAAAACACACCCATGACTCATTAAGAGACTGGGTACCAGTTTAAGAACCCATTTAGACCGTTTTTTCCTGCAATAAACTAGCTAAAGTGGATTCGGACAAGCCCTAAGTGTACCTGCGGCATGCGTTTCAGACCATGCGACTAGACCGTTAAAATAAGCCCCTAAGTCCGTTGGGTTTTGGAAACAAAGTGGACAAACGTCTCTCACAACACTGCCTTCTCTAATGCTCTAGTGCCTCTTTGCTTATTTGCATATTTCATGGGTGGAGATTATTTAAATGAGGAGCGTTATGACTTTATAAAATCCGGAAAAATTGCATTGTAGTCCAAACGAGTCATTTGTTGTAGTTCTTGGAAAGGAGATTCTGCTAAACATAATTCTCCGTTTGGAGTGGACTTTGAGCTTTGGAACCTTGCAGATATTTTTTTATGCTCAAACAGCAACAATACACACTAACTAAAGTTGAAAAAATGAAAGCATAATAGGTCCCCTTTAATAATTTAAAGGCCTTAGACATTTGTGTACCAGATATGATACAGTAGGCTTATAGCAGGGTTCCTCAAAAAGCAGCTAATCAAGGTCTTCAGAGTTTGCAGCTTGGTGAGTTTGATCAGGGTTTGAGCTAAACTCCGCAGGACAGCGGCCCTCCAGTTAAGGAGACTCTACCTGACTTTTGGTGGCACTCTGGTGTTTTTTGTCCCACAGCGGAAGCCTACAACTTTTCCACGAGGCACAATTTTGATCTTCACATTTTCAGGAGGAGGGGTTGGGGTAGACACTGCATCCAGAGGCTCTGAGGAGCAAACAAGCACTTTAAAGAGTGTGTTAGTCCATAATATTCAATACCTTCTAGTTTACAATGGTTTATCTAAAGCTGACAATGTCTGTCCATCTGCATAGAGAAGAATATTGTGTGTGAGAAGCTAGCGCTGCAGGAGATGTTGGAGGAGGATGTTTGAGTGTCTCACCGTAGCACAGGTCACACCGCTGCGGGCAGTTTTTCTTCATGAAGCTCCGTCTCCTCTCACAGAAACCCAACCGGGCCCAAGGATCACACACACGCTTCTTGTCCAAGCATCCTGAAGCAGATAATAGAAACAAGCTGAAGCTCCAAAACTCTGGAGAGATGAATTCTCTATATTATAAATTGCAATCTGACTAGTGATTTCAAACATGGGTTTATACAGCCTCTTCTTAAAAAGCCTGGCTTAGATCTACATCATTTTTGGCTAAAATCTAAGCTACCGTTTTTCATCTGAAATATGAATTGTGTTTTTAATTCATTTTTGATACATTTAAATCTGGTTTTAGATTCATAAATAGGAATCTAAAATTATAGGTCATAGCACAGAATCAGCTCTTCTGGGAGTAGAAATGATTTGTTTTGCTGGATCTTTTCGCATCATTTGACATGGCTGACCATATTTTTCAGCATGTGGAAATCCCAGAAACTGCCCTAAATTGGTTTGCCCTATATCTCCAAAATAGAACCTTTTCTATTAAAATTGCACATTCCTCTCATCTCTAGATTCCATTGCCTGTCCCTCAAGGTTCGAGTTTGGAACCAGTGTTATTTTCATTATATATAATTATATGCTTCCTCTTGGTTCTATCTTTAAGAAATACACCCAGATGTATTTGCCAATAAGGTCTGGCAATGAGAAATCCATTAAATCAAGCAAATTTAAATGTCTAAAATACTGGATGATGAATAATAACTTTCTCCAGTTAAATTAACAGAAAATTATATTTGGCCCTAGTAGCATATAGCAACGAGTCTAGGTCCTATGTCATCCAAACTGCAAACTTATGTCAAGAATCTGGGATTTATTCATGGTTTATATTGTAGTCTCAACATTGTCATTTTATTAATATGCTACATACAAATATTGAGTTCTTCATTCATTGTCACCTTAATTAACAAAATTATTAGTTTCATGAGCTCATATGTAAAGAGTTAGATTGTTTTTTATGCTTTGTTAAGAACTTACTAATCATATAAATGATGTACAGTATTTTAAACCAGTAGTAAAGGAATTATTAATTGGTGTTATTATTATTAGGAGTAAATAATTCTCACTTTAGATTAGGTCACAAAGCATCGGCCTTTAAAACAACCTTTATTGGACAATAATTGCATTCATATTCAGTTGTCTTTAAAATGCCTACAAATATATTAAGCACGTACACATGTTGGATTTTTGTGTTTTATGAGGACTTTCCATATAAAATAATGACTTCTGTACTGTACAAACTGTATTGTTTTCATCCCTCTTAGTATTTTAAGATGATCTCATGATTTTTTGTATGTATTTATTGTCAGTTCATCTGCCACACCCACAATTTAAACATCCAATCAAGAAAATGCATAAAAAACAACAACTCCCCATTCCAAAATGTTTTACCCATTAACCCATTAAACTCTCATATACGTCACAATACAGAAGAAAAGATCTGTTGCTTCTTCCATTTCATCATATCTTTAAACACCTATATTTTGCTTACCATAAAGGCGCTGGATGCCCCAGATATCATCTTGAGCGATGTTCCGCTGACCCGTGTACGTGGCATTGGGGTGCATTAATGCATTAGGGTCCCGTGAATGCCAGAGGCCTAAAGCGTGACCGATTTCATGAGCAGCTACCTGAACCAGGTCATTCAGCCACACACCTGTGCGGAGACAAAGTACACACACACAACACACTTTTATGTAATTTTTGAGTTTAAACATTTCACATTTTTGAAACACCACTTAATGAAGCATCAGAACATTTACAGCGCTTGATTCGAGTCAGTGGTTTGGAGCTTCAAGTCACATGATTTCAGAAAACAAGGCTTTATTACATTATCATACAAAGCATTTCAAAAATTCAATGGTTTGCCACTAGATGATGTTGATCTTGTGAACCTAATTTGAACCTAACCTAACCACAGTCAAATTAAAGCTTTTTTATTTACAAAATGGCACATTTCGACCAGTCAGGTCTTCATCAGGCACAATGGCCCTCATTTATCAAAAGTGCGTACACCAAATTTCCAGCGTACACCTTGCGTACACCCAAACCCACGGTGACTTTGAGATTTATCAATATGGACGTTGGCATACGGCGCGCTCAAATCCTACGCCAGCTCAGGAGGTGGTGTACACACGTTTGAGTTAGTGGGAAAATGCGCAGAAAAACAATTCCTAACACCACAAAACGCACTGGCAAGATCTGCTATATGACCCACTGTTAAAAACCACAACAACAACATTCAGTGTTTATTTTTGTGCAACATGAACGTCAATGTTTAATTTGTGTGACTTTACCAAAGCGTTTGATTTGTAGGCATATGTATTCCTCCAGTCGCGAGCCTGTGCGCTTTATCTGACGTTTCAGGCCCGCCTGGCCCGGCAGCTGCGCACGCACTGGGACTAAAATAATTCAGACTGACAAAATAATAAAAATGACCTTCTTTTAAATAATAATAAAATCAATAAAAACAACATTCTTCTTCTAAATAACAAGCGTCATTAAGAGTAATAATCATAATAATAAGAAGAATCTTACAAATTGTCATGTAATTATTAATGTTAATGAATCTTACTCCACATCATCATCACTATTGTACACCCCAATACATGTGCCGTGATACGAAATTAAATGCTAATTTTTTCAAAACGTGCTGTAAAATAATGCATTGTGATGGTAATTTATCATCCAAACAGCTATTTAAACTGCTGGAGTGCGCTTCTCAACCTCCACACTATTAACAGTACTCGTTATTTGTGTCCATATTTTGTTTTTGTGGGTGCCTTTAATTCCACTCTTTAAACTCCCAAATAAAACAATTTCGGGTTTTTTTTCCACTTCCCTGGTGATGGTCTCGATGGGCGCGTCTCAATCATCTCAATAGTTCAGTAGTCAGGGCACTGATCAGGGAGTCAGCCCATTGACTTATGTTCTAATCAGTGCCCTGACTAGTGGACTAGTGAGATGATTGAGCGCGCCCGATCTCCACGTCGGAGAAGTTTCGCTTCTTTGCCGTCTTCTGTTTGTCCATGGCGTAAAATGAGGGCGTGGGGGAGGCGGAGACTTGAATATATAGGGGCGTGTTATTCTAATGACGATCGTTTTCAGCCGCGGCATTTATCAAGGGCAGGTATTGCGTACACCTGGACTGCAGAGGTGCGCACAGCTTCATAAATCAGGCGGTGAGAGGAGTGTAAGCATAATCTTACGCCAACATATACACCCGTTTCTACGCAAGATTGATAAATGAGGGCCAATGTGATTGGTTGATACGTTGTGCAGTTTTGTAAATAAACTTTCTGAATATGCACACCAGGGGCCCGTTCTTCGTATCTCGCTTAATACATCCGAGATGACTTGGCGACACACGATCGACAAACTTTAAACTATGCTACGCTATATTCTGTTGCCCACTGTCATACTCAAGTCTTTTTCAGTAACCTTGTCTTTATTTGAAAAAAATATGATTCCCCGAGCACACAAACTTTCTGAGTTGGCTACACTTTCTTCGCCACTGATTAAAAGTAATGTAAAAATGTATGATCATTGAGCAGAGTGATATCTGTATTCTGACCGGCACATCCACCCACTTTCATAAATAAAGGTATTAGATCAGCACCTTGTTTCCAGCTGAAGCGGGACTTTCCCAGAATCCAGAATTCATGGTTGTCAAAGTGGATCTCTCCACGTGGAGGAAGGAAGGCGTGGGCCAGCTCACCGTTCAGTCCGTCAAAACACGGGTGCAATGGAGACCACCAGCAATCGGTGTGATTGTACGTGTAGAATCCTGTCTCAGAAAAATGAAAGTTTCATGCAAAAATGGGAGATTAAAAAAAAAACTGTATAAAATCCTCAGTCAGCCTGCCAAAGTGCACAAGCCTGATGTTTTGGCTCTTTTCCCGCAGATTTATTTACCTATAGTGATGTCAGCACTTTTGTTGAGGTTGGTGATTTCAGTGAAAGTCAGAGGAGAAACATCACTCCATTTTGTGAAGGCGATGCTGATAGCTTTGCGGGTATCATCTTTATTCAGTGTGTTGGGGAACTTTGTGATCCTTTAAGAGGGAGAAACACAAATTACTTCCAGCCTTAAAAAAAAAAAAAAAAAAAAAAAAAAAAACGGCTGACACGCATTTCAAAGAGTCTTTGTGTCTGCTATCAATCAGAAAGCACATTTACAAAAGCTCAACACTCCTGAAATCAATCTGCTGTTCCCAAAATATCCATTATCATCAGAACCCCGATTACTTCTTTTGTCCACCTCCTGTTCATAATTTAAGCATTTACCAATCATAGCCATTAATAGAAAAGCTTTACTCCAGAAAGTCAATTATAAAGTGTATTAAATGAATGTGTTTATTGATTTCCTGGTAGTCTCCTGTGTCTCTCTCACTTGTAAGTGACGTTGAAATGCTCCCACTTGTATCCCAGTGGGTTGATAGCATAGCGTTTAGATCGGGCCGGACCTCGATGAGCCCTCGTGTCCACAGGTGCCGGTACCCGCACACATGGTTTATGGAGCTGAATACTGGTCACCTGAAAGGAAGATAGAAAAAGAGAAGATTATATATTGTGCGTTTTATTTTGTACACCGTTAACATGGCGTGTTCAAGTCATATTTACGAGTTGGGAAGTCGTGTTTATGATGACATCAGGTGTCTTCAAGTCATAATTTAATGATAATTTCAAGTCATAATGAAATGAATTTAATCAGTGCAAGATGGAAGTGTACCGTCTCTTAATTAACTACACAAAAATACAGCAAATAGGCCTGCAGACAATTTCACTGCTAAATAACTAGTGTGTTATTCTGGCATATAACACTAGAAAGAACCTCATTGGCTCTTGCGGAAGCTCAAACGTGCTGCGTAACACGAGAATGAACCTCATTGTTTTTTGGATGTCAAGCAAACCAAAACTGATGTGTGTGTTGTTGAATGCTCATATGTGAAAAGCCTAAATTCAATCTGTTCATTATATAAAGCGACACAGTCTCTTCAGAAATCAATTCATATGGATTCGTTTTACAATCTCTTTATGAACTTTGTGAAGGCTGTCAGTGAAAGGACAGACAGCGCTAACTGAAGAGGTTTGGTACAACATGAGGGCGAGTAATCAATGGCAGAATCTTCATTTTTGGGTGAACTAACCTTCAAGTATATTCTTTTAGTATATTATTTTCGTAAAAAGTACTCTTATGCTACAGTGTGCTTATTTTACACAAGTGATAATCTAATCTCAGATATGTGAACAGAGATATTTGATCAGGGGAGCAAATGACAGCTGCTCCCTCAGTCTGCTCAGATGTTCAGCTGTTGTGTTTTGGTCTCTTCTACCTGCTCATCATATCAGTAGCTGCCGTCAGGAGCTCCACGCAGCCGGAGGTTTGGAATATCTGTCACCCATATGCGAAGGCCCCGCTCCCCCTCCCCATCCCCCATGACCTTCAACACTGATCCTCCTCCTTTTGATCTTTGCAAAGATTTTACAACTTTCTCCAGAAAAAAATTTATGCACGTTTCAGTATGTTCTCATATGTGAAAGATTTTAGGTCAAACATAGGCTACTACAGTAAAGGGATTTTTTTTTTCTTCCGAAGTTGCAAATAAAACATTGAGGACGAAAAAACTTCAACCTTGCAATGCCAATAATCACGTCTAATTCAATGTGCTAGATGCACATATACTTGTACTTGTACATATACACATGTACTTGCAAGTATTTCAAAGTGAAAAATGCATCTTGTAAATCCTGCACCATGTTTGTTTTCAATGCAGTGTTAAACTAAGTAAAGTGTCACCATCTATTTTAAGATATTTCTTTCTGCGGTCTACTTCAATAGTCCTCAATAGACAAATGCATTTTTAAAAGTAAAAGTAAATATATATATATTAGGCTATATGCATAAAAATGCACATAAAAACAATATTATTTTTTTTTTAGAAAATGCTGTTTAAAATAAGTAAGGACAGGCATGTCAGATGTCACCGTACACTTCTGCTGAATGTCCATTTTCAGATATTTTATAAGGACTGGACCAAAAAGCTAAATATAAAGTTGGCATGATTGAGGTCTTACCGTGTGTTTTGTCCACGCAGGCACAGCCACCGCGTTATCCAGCACCATCAGCAACAGCGCACAGGAACAGACCCAGTGCATATTTAAATCACACATACAAGTTCCACTTTTTTACCTTCCACTTTGTGTTTGTGTTTCATCCATAAATTCTTGAGTAAGAAAGTATTCCCACAGAACTAACCGCCTCCAGACACGCGCGCATCCGTGCTGAAGACAGATGTGCCCGCGCCGCCGGACAGACAGACTACTGCGAATTTTTCAGTAAAATTTACTTTATTTAATGCACTTCTGCTTCTTGCTCTGAACTTTCGCTCTCTCTAGGGTGAAGGAAGGATCCCGCAGGAGCATAAAGCGCCGCCCTGCTCCAATCTGATGTCCTCCTCCTCCTCCTCCTCATCTCCTCCCTTTACTCTTCAACCGTGTGTAGCGCATGTTTATCCACTCACGATAACATAATTATCCGAAATGATGCGAGTATATTTCCCTTAGCGTGTTAATTGTCTTCAGAGCGAATGCAATTTTCCTCACAGTGACCGGATAAACAAGCAATTAACAGCTTTTTTTAAGTTCCCAAGTTCGGGAACGCCAATATTCATATCACGTCACCTGAGTGATGTCACCACGCCAATGTCATATTTTCTCCCCTCCCCCCCTTTTTAAGCCTTTATTTAACCATTTAACCAGGAGAGAGCCTCACTTAGATTAAAAAATATATTTTACAGGAGTGTCCTGGCCAAGGCGGCCCAGATATAAACGCATAACAAACCCACTACAAATATGAATAAAGGTACAGCCTTAGAAGAATTTGCAAATCACACAATTTTTCTCTAGTGCATGTGCAAGTGTTTTAAAATTACTAAAAGACGCCAAATGATTGTCAATCTTTAATTTCACCTGAAAAGAGTTCCAGTCTAAAGGGGCAGCAGTTTTGCCTAATTTAGCTCTAGCAGGAGGAGATTATAAGATTGTGAATGCAATAAATAGTTACCAACTGCTTTTGTTGGATAAGACAACAGAGATAAGATGGTAAAAAATGCTTTGTACTCTATATTGCCTAAAGTAGGACACTTCTCCAAATCATTGAATTCAGGTGTTCCAATCACTTCATGGCCACAGGTGTATACAATCAAGCACAGGCATGCAGACACTTCAGCAAACACATTTGTGAAAGAATGGGTTGCTCTCAGGATCTCAGTGAATTCAAACATGGTGCCATGATAGATTGCCACCTGTGCAATATGTCCACTTGTGAAATTTCCTATTATTGGTATTAAAACAAAGTGGAAGCAATTGGGAACAACAGAAACTAAGCCACGAAGTGGTAGGCGTAGGCCACATAAAATCACAGCCACTCAGTGCATGCTGAGGTGCACAGTGAGCAGAAGTCCCCAACTTTCTGCAGAATCAATAGCTGCAGACATCCCAGCTTCATTTGGCCTTCGGATTAGCTCAAGAACAGTGTGTAGAGAGCTTCATGGAATGGGTTTCCATGGCCGAGCAGCTCAAGCATTACATCAAGTGCAAAGCAAAGCTTTAGATGCAGTGGAGTAAAGCACACCACCGATGGACTCTAGAGCAGTGTTCTCTGGAGTGACCAATCACGCTTCTCTGTCTGGCAATCCGATGGATGAGTCTGCCAGGAGAACGGTAGTTGCCTGACTGTATTGTGTTGTGTAAAGTTTGGTGGAGGGTAGATTGACCTCAACCCGATAGAACACCTTTGGGATGGAGTAGAGGAGCGACTGTGAGCCAGCCCTTTTCGTCCAACACTAGTGCCTGACCTCAAATGCACTTCTTGAAGAATGATCTTAATGCAAATTCCCATAAACACACTCCTAAACCTTGTGGAAAGCCTTCCCAGAAGAGTTAAAGCTGTTAGAGCTGCAAAGGGTGGGCCAACTCCATATTAAACCCTACAGATTAAGAATGGGATTTCATTACAGTTCATGTGCATATAAAGGCAGGCGTCCCAAAACCTTTGGCAATACAGTATATAATTGTCATTTCAACAGCCAGTAGAAAAGACCAAGCACTTGATGACACAGATGATTATAAAAGTGAAACCCTGCATTTTTAATATTAATGTCAAGATAATTTAAATATATAGTAAATAATAATGGTCCTACAGATCCTTGGGGGACTCCATTAGCCACTTCCATTGGGTCTGAATTACCTTCCACCTGCACAGAGTTACATTGAGTGCTTCCTTTTAAATAAGCATTAAAGCCACAATATTAAATTTTTCGACACTAGAGGTCACTTATTCAAAACAAAGGCGTAGACATTTGAGTGTGTTTAAAGTTATGTTATAATGCTACTCTGTTCGTCAGCATTATTGTTCACACTGCAGTGAGCTAGATCGATATTAGGCATGGTAAAACATGGTACTCGCGGTAAACAAAGAAGCCAGATTTAAACAATAAGACTAACTGTGTTAAGCTATAACAATAATTAGTTGTCTGTCGATGAATGCATCCAAACAGTTGCTCACCTGTCTAATAAAACACATCATATATTAAAGCGTCTTTGGCGTTTCCATGGTTTATACAAAATAAAAGGGAAATCGAGGGTAACGTCATAGATAAGCGACACACTGACATGGTCCGTGTCCTGGTTAAATTTGCTCATTTCTCTGGATTTAAACATTCTTGGCGATAATACACAAGTCAACAAACTTAAACTATATAACATTGTTCAAGTGGTTTTTGAATATTTTAATCTAAAAATCTAACACATTGTGCCTTTAAAACACACAACTACATAGTCTGATAAACCAGCACTTCTAAGCCTATCTATCAATGTATATTCAATTTTTCTTGAACATTTTTTTAAAGGTATAAATCATTAGAAAGAAAAAAGCTTACCTCTCTTTCAACACCAAAAGGTAGTTTTCTCATTCCTGCCGTTTCATTGATATCATGCTCAAATTCCAAGTCAACATGCAAGGGAGCATTTTCAAAGGGCATCAAATTAAGCATGCTTAAGCTGTGCTCATTAAAAATCCATTGTGTAGAATCGCAGATTTTGGCATAACACATGGCATTCATGGCCAAATGGCCCTCAGTCTCTACCCCTAACCTCATTAGTTTGGTTGACCTTCAGAGGGTTCTGGGGTTTTTTTCCACAGTGCTTTACTTTAACTCTCACATCACTATGGAGAGAAGTCAGGAAGTCGGTCTCTTATGATGGATTTATTTCTTCGACCTGCAGGGTCAGTGTATAGGCTGTTCAATGCTGTTTGGCTTCACATTCATGCGGCAGCTTTTTGTAGACATCCAATAGACGCATACAAGCCTTGTGTACCAACAAAGACCATTCAGACGCAAACTGCTAATCTGATACTTTAAAATCAAATTACGACTGCGTACACATATAGGCTACATAAACACACGTACATTGAAAGTTTTTCACTCAATCCTACTCTGAAGACAGCGTCACATTTATTTTTATAGCGCTTTACACAACACAGGTTTCAAAGCAACTTCACACAGGAAAATTGCAGTGTTAAGGCTCGTTAACAACATAAAAAATCATAAAAATAAAAATCATAATAGCAGAGTCCACACCACAGGTCTAACTATAACAGAACGGTGAAACAATATAGTTGAAATCACTTTCCGAACTATGGTGGATTATAAAATGATTGACAGCCAATCAGAATCCATCCTGCTGGATCTGGAGCATTTAAAGTGACAGACACAGGCGCTTAGAAAAAACAATATCCTTCCACTGGTGTGGACATTATCTTTATTCATGCCCATTCACATAGAGAATGATAAGATAACGATAAGGATATTGTTAAAAAAATTCTCTCAATATGAAATTTTTTTTCTCCAGCTGATGAACGATAAAAACATTGACAGCCA
>NC_090187.1:6144408-6271908 GCF_024679245.1 Pseudorasbora parva
ATACACCAGTGAGGCATAACATTATGCACTGACAGGTGAAGTGAATAATACTTATTATCTTTTCATCACAGCACCTGTTAGTGTGAGATATATTAGGCAGCAAGTCTTGCGTAGCCAGACCTTCAGGCTAACGGCAGAAGGTCTGGACTATCGTAGCTTTCATTGGTCAAGGACCACACAAGATGTTTCGTTTCGAGGACAGTTCGTTTTGTTCCACATCATGTTTATGGGCGTGAAAATGTAAAATCGATGTCCCTGCAATGATAGTGCATCTATCCATGATTCATTCAAGAACATTGTGCAAGTTTACTGCAACAATAAAACCACAAATTTCACATAGCCTACTTTTAAAAAAATCCAGTGTTTAATTCATCCTGGTAAGAGCTTGTTGTCACGACGGCATTCTTCAGATGAAATTCTCAATGAAAGGGTTTGGAGTTGCGGTATTTGTTTCCAGGCAGACAGTTGAAGAATGAAACGCACACATCACGCAACATCCTGTAGAATTCAACCAATCAGTGTTTCCTGATAAGTGTACTCATATGCATTAGATGTTCAGCCAACGGCCTGTGGCGAGACGTCTGAGGCTGAGACTAAGCAGCAAGTGAACATTTTGTCCTCAAATTTGATGTGTTAGAAGCAGGAAAAAAAGGGCAAGCAGCTCTTGTGGGGTGTTCCCAGTCTGCAGTGGTCAGTATCTATCAAAAGTGCTCCAAGGAAGGAACAGTGGTGAATCGACAACAGGGTCATGTGGGGTGGGGGGTAGGTGGTGTTGGCCACCTTGTGCCAGGCCTGTAGTAATGTTAATTGCTCGAGTCGATGAATTTGAAATTCAGTATACCCTGCAGGTAAATGGCTCTTTTTTAATTAGGACAATCTGCTGTAGATGAAGTTGAGGGCCTCTCTGTGAAGGTGACTTCTGTGGTTATAGATCAGTTTAACATTTTTCACATCATTCAATTATTCAATGTGACTTTTAGTTAGCATTATCGCTTTTATTTTTTACTGCATACAATATCCACCTTTTTGTCTGCAATCCCTTTTTGTATAATAACCACAAGCAGTCCTCTCTTGAATATCTCTCCCTGTTTCTCTCCACACACATAAGGGCTAAATCACATTAAATCCTAATGGCTGGATTATATGGGCACCCAAGAGCAGCATGTCCCATTATTTCCTCCATTCTCAAAGATATATTCAGCAATAACCAGCCGTTACTGGGAATTAGAGGACTTGCCTTCCGGCTGTCACACGCAATGTCCATTGAGGGAGGCTGATTACTGGGTTTATTAGTTCACTTTATGAGTATGCTATTCAGAGATAGTCAGAAAATTTCTTGGGATTAAATTGGAGAAATAAGGTACTTAAATTGTGATTTTCTGCTGGAAACCTGAAAAGGGGGAATAAATTATATAAATGATAATATGGGTCCCACTTAAGCCTTAATTGACTTAAATACATTTCTTTGAGTAGCATCAACAATCCAGAATCTTGGCGTCCTTACAGAGGGGAATACATTAGAGTTGAAATTATTGAGTTGAATTAGAGTTGAATGATTGAGGCTTGTTCTTTGTTATACATCGTTTACAAGGATCAGTGGTTTCCCATTTTTTAAATGGGAATTTGCACCATGTCTGAGTTGACAGTATGGGGAATGCCACTAGCATGACCAGTGTCTTAAGCAGATGACCAAGAGCCATGGGAACGGAGTGAGGCTGGTGGCATGAGTGCTAATAAATGTCACCGGTCTCAAGTCTCACGGAGTAGCTCCGGAAGGATAAGGTGAGTGACGAAGGTGCAAGATGAGAGTGGACTAGGCCTGGACTTTGTTGTTGTTTTATTATGTTTATATGCAGCATTTTTCTATGAGGGGCTGATGCTTTACTTTTGTATTGTTGTTTATTTTGGGATGAAAACTTTCCCACCTCCTCCTTCCCTGAACAATGCTAAATTGGTCTGAAACCCAGGAGGAAGGAAAATTGTGCAGTCTAAGAGCCATCACCACTGTGGGAAATCTGCATTGCCATTGCCTTTGCCTGAGGCTGGAGTCTGCTGCCGTCCGCCATGATGGGGAGGAGCAAGAAATGGAGGACTCGCCGCTGGATACTCAAAGCTGGAGGAGCCGTCACTGTCCACCAAGGGGCAGAGAAGTCTGAGAGCCGAGGGGTATCCAGAGTCACCGCCAGGCACCATGGGGGAGTTCACCCAGCTGGTGGAAAACCAGATAGCAGTGCATTTTGTGAACTAGTGGATACCGTAGCAGTGGAAAAATTACAATATATTAGCAAGTCTACAGCACAAAACACAAGTTAAAGTAAGAGGTTTGAAAAGAACATTTAGGTTTAGAGGAAATCTAGCTTTCCCAGATATTTATTTATTCAAGAGATATAAGTTGTGTCCTAATTCAGAGGCTACATCCTTCAAAGCACAGAGACATCAAAGGCCATGACGTCGAAGTCCATGAAGGTCAAATCGAGCTTCATTAAATGGGACAATGGAAGAATGCTATGACAGACTTTTTTAGAAATTTATATTTGAGGGTGCTTTCACACCAGCACTTCTGGTGCACACCCAGGTTTGATTGATGTCAGAGTTTGGTTTGTTTGGATGATATGAATGTGTTCTTCCGAACTCAGGTGTGCACCCGCGAGTCCGCTTAAAAAGGTGGTCTGGGGTTCAGTTCATGTGAACTCCGGTATGGTTCGTTGCTGATGTGAACGCAATCGTACTAAATCGCGGAAGTGAACCACTATTAAAGATGCATGATTTGATAAAAATGTGTGTTTTTGTGTGTTTCACTCATTTACCTGACGAGCTTCACTGACATACTGCAAGCAGAGAGCTGTAGATCTCATCTCTGCTCGTCTTCGGTGTTCTCTAGAGCATTTGCAGTACATAAGCGGCGGATAGACGCTAGTGCCATTACGTACTGAAGCTTTGGTAACAAAACCAACGGTTCAAAAACAAAAATATAAAAGCGACAAGAGGAACGCAATGCATTTTGCTGCCTTCACGCTGGCTGTCGTTACTAAGCAACCGGGTAAACAGCTGCTGCTTTGATGATAATGATGATGCAGCCTTCGAAAGATGCAGCCTCTTAATTGGGACAAAGCTATTTTCAGAATCAGTTCTTTAACCATAGTAGGTTGGCTAATTCAACATGTAAAGATACTAGCACTATGATTTGCCATCCGAATCTGAAATGTCTGTTTTCTCCCACCACCCAGGTGAATATTTTTGGCAAAATGTCCTTTTTTTTGGATAAACATCAGGGTCACAAATAGCCTGTATGCCAGCCGAACTCAGCTCCGCCCACAACATTTGAACTCGGGCAGTTCGGTCTGGACTTGATCCGTAGAGGAGTAATGCCTGCACAGAAACTGTTCGGACCAATGAAATCATCAGGCCGTGCTTTAGACGATGATGGACAGATGATCAACAGTACCGTAATCATCACATCATCAAAGGTGCTTGGGCTGAATTTGTTCTAACCCTAAACGAAGAACTTGTTTGTATATGCATTCACCTTTAATATTTCTCTCAGAAATGATGATCCTGTTGATAAGTACTCTGTGTATCCATAAAATAATTTTTTTTTGCAACACCGGCAAAGATCATTTACATTCATCTTTTTCTTCTACCGTTACTTATTCCACTATGCGTGCAGTCAGGGTTGCCAAGTTTTTACAACAAAACCCGGCAACTATTAGACCAAAACAAGGTTTTCTTGGGGGTTCTCTGGAAAAAATGGCATTTGGGGGGTAAAATGTATGTTATTTTGGCAAGGTGGCCTGCTAAAATCCACATTCCTGGGTCTATATATCACATAATTGAGGTCTCTTCAACCCATGGACATGGAAAACAACTCGTGATCAAAACCGCAGACTTGGCAACACAGTGCAGTTGAGTTCGGTTGACATTTGACAAATAACGTTATGCATTGCTCTGTTGCTCTGATTGGTTGTAGGTCTATCCAATTGATGTCTTTCCTGGTTCGGTTGAAACACGCCCCATAATCACAGCCCAATGGAGCAGTTTCAGACTCATATTCTGACTAGAATTGAGTATGACCACATCAGGCTAGGCCACAATACTAGTTTTCATCCTAAACATCATTGCTAATTTTGCAGCATATTTAAATCCTTAAGTTTTGAAGTAAAAACCACATTCAATAACGACCATACATTTTTTTTATATGCCAACATCTTTTTCATGAGTGAATTCCATTGTGAGACTGTCACTTCTTTAAAAAGCCAAATTCCATATTTAGCTGCAGTGTGTAGCCTATGCGTCAGTGCTTTATGAATAAAGTAACGGCAGGACTCCCTTGTCTCCTTGTGAATGAATTGCCATTGTCTTTTATTATGAATGAGCCATGGAAATATTCTTTAACAGATGATCAACCATGAGGAAAAAAATGACCATTATAATAGTGCTTTTGTTGTCATTTTGAGCTGCAGTTGAACAATTTTGCGTTTCCAAAAAGTTTGGCTCTACATACTTAAACTCTGTGTCTCTGACTTCTTGACAGGATGACCACAGATGGTGACGGTGAGAAACAACATCTCTTCTGCTCTGATCCTGCACAATGAAGCCTCTCAAGAATGAGTGCTGAGCCTTTGTCTGTTCTCCTTATTCACATGTTCCTTAAGACTGTGTGGCCAACAGATAAAATCCATTGGTACTTTAAAATTTTAAAAAAATTTTTTTTAAGCCTGGCTGGATTGGTTCAGCCTGGATCCTTGACTTCAATTCCTGATAAAGATCACATGCAATCCCTTGAGTAAATGGAAGCATTCACATGCCTCATTGTATTTAATTTTGATACAACTCTAGTCTAGATGCAGAGATTATATATGTACAGGATTTTAATGCAAATCAGCTCTTTATTGTTAAAAGAACTTGAAACTATTTGACCACGGAAGTTTTAATAAGGCAGCTGTTGCTTTTTTATGCTTTACACTGCACATACTTTTGACTCTTCAGCAATTGGTTCATTAGAACAATATGGCATACATATTCATAAATGGTTTATAAAGCTTTCTGGAACAACTGCCTTAGGTCTTAAAAGGATGTGACCTGAAAACATTATACTTTGTGGTTTGCAGGATTTTTATCATTAAAATATGAATAAAAAAAGAAATAAATAAATTATAAAAGGCTGTCAAGGGGAACTATAAAAGCCTACCTGGAGATTGTTATGCATTGCATTATCATCTTTGCAAAAAGGCAGTTGCTCCACTGATGAAGAACTGCTGGAATACATGATTTGAAATATCTGCTTTACTTTTTGGAGTCAGTGTAACTTTGGAGTTTTTTTTTTCTAAGATAAAATAGTTATTTTGTTTTTCTGACATAGAGAGGATTTTCAAGTTTAAACGTATGTTTTTCACCAAACCAATCTGCAAAAACAATTACAGGTAACACTTCATTTTAAGGTGATGTAGTTGGACGTTACTACATGTACTTACTAGTAATAATAGTAAATTATGCATTGGTAACAAACCCTTAACCTAACTATATTGTAAATACATTGGATTAATAACAGTACAGTTAATTAATAATACTCACTACTTGCAACTATGTCACCTTCAAATAAAGTGCAACCCAATTACATTTAACAGATCATTAATAATGTATAATGGAATATATTTTGAAAGTAACCCACCTGTTTCTTATAGGGGACGTACCCTACTATTGCAGTGATGAATTATTTGGGCTAGGGGACGTCCCATGATGTGCTGGGTCTGCTCTTTCAAGCACAGAGCTTTGTACACAAGTGTTCAATCGTTTTCCAACACCATGTTTGAATTGTTCATTTCAAACAGCTTGCCTATAATTGCATCAACATCAGTGAAGACAGGCAGCATCTGGTGGTAAGGAAGCACTGAACAAACACTGTTTTTTTGGGGGGGGGGGGTAAACTTGACAGTAAAGAAAAGTGAACGAAAAGGTAGATGTGAACAGGAATTTGCCGATAAGGTGGATTTATAGTCTGTAGATAGGGAATAGGGACAACATGAGTTATCCATCATGGCATATGGAGGTTGGGGTTTAGAAAAAAGCTTGGTGATTAATTGCAGATGTGTGCTGAATGAGGGCTGGATTCCTTTAGTTATGCTGCTACCTCAAGCACATTGAAATGTTGTTATTCATAAAGACATTTGCATCTTGCAGATACTTGGTTCATTTGGATGGTCGTTTGGCTTTACAGTCAGGTACCATTGATACGAATTACCATGAGATCATGTTGTACTATTTGAGTGTCACTTCATAATTGTATAAAACTCTTATAAAAACATTTTGCTGCAACAATAACATTTTAAATTATAATCCATGGCTGTGATTGTGTTTCTTTTAGAAGGAGCCATGTTACATAGGTGGGACTGCATGATAGCATGGTTATTTGAATGAATTGACCTAAACGATTATTTAGAGTGTGTGACATGATGAACTACAGTCCCAGAAACAGACATATTAGCTGTTCTCTGTCCGCATTAAATCAGTACTCAAAATAGATTTTTATTGATTATCTTACAGTACTTCCACTTGCACATTGAGTTTATAGCATTAGTTTTGGCAGGTCCCATTAGTCAAGCTTTCATTAGCTGATCACGTCTACCTATATGCTAATCACAGCATGCATATATAAGCTCCAAGTATTCTCAGCTGCTATCACATTTCTCCGGAGCTAATTACCCTCCTCCATCCCCAGCTCCTCTTGTCAGTCAGGATTTGGCATTCTGATTCCCCCTGAATCAGACTAAAAATCAATCAATATGGGATCTTTCACCCAAAGAAAACATTTGGCGCATCAGAAAGAGGACGATGCAACAAAGAAAAGCTAAGACAGTTGAGCAACTAGAGGCCTGTATTAGACAAGAATGGGACAACATTCCTATTCCTAAACCTGAGCAACTTATCTCCTCAGTACCCAGACATTTGCAGACTGTTATAAAAAGAAGAGGGGATGCCACACAGTGGTAAACATGACCTTGTCACAACTTTTTTGACATGTGTTGATGCCATGACATTTAAATGGTTACGTCAGCGATTAGCATATGGCTTTGTATCAGTAGAAACCCTGGAGTATATTCAAATGATTGTGCCCCCCATCCCCCTGAGACAAGAGATTTATGCATTTTAGTTCTTGAAAAATTCCTCCGATGACGCAAATTGATGATATTTGCGTCATTGGAGGAATTATTAGCCAAAGGCTAAAGACTACAGCCAGCAGAGAGAGCCATTTCCGCATGTTTTGAACCCGCTCATGGGGGATGGAGACCACACTCACAGCTCAGCTCGCAGCTACAGGCACTCATTTAAACGGAGCTATGCTGAGCAATGTAAGTGTTTTAACTTCTCAAATTAATTTATATGAAAGTTAAGCTTCCAAAGGCATGAACTGAAAACGTGCCAGACTGAACACGCATTGTGAATGTATGAATATATGTGTGGTCGCGATTACCTCAGCTCTCATCAGGGAGCTCATCAGACTCACTCATTATATTGAACAGACACGTTCAGTTTTTAATTGTAGTGTCTTCTCCAACTCAGTCACAGTAATCTAGTAGCGGTGGCTTTGGGAATGGCCTCACAGGGCAGCAAAGCATTCTGGGAATTGTTGTCTTTCATCCCCATGAGACAAAAATACATTTTCTGTCTTTTCTCAGTCTAGAAGGCACCAAATTCAAAAACAATTTTACATTAATGATCCAGTTTAAATACAGATTCATCTTCCCAGCGCTGTAAAATGTATGTATTCAGCTTAAACATTTGATATGTCATTTGTACAGTGTCTAAACTATTTTGGAATCGGGTTTGTATTTCAACTGCCCCTTTAAATTAAAAATGAATTCAAATTTGACAAATCACCAATGGACATTATTCCAAATAAATCCAATGTTTGTCTTCAGAATTCACCATTAAAATGTGACTTCATAAACCAAGTGATTAGCTGAAAAATGTCCACAAGTCCACATGGTTCCACCAACAAACAGCAGAATTCAAATAATATTGGACTTCCAAGGCTAGATGCACCAGTCAAGCAGAAGCTATCATGATCCCGAGGTCCTCATTGCTTGGCTCCATTCTGTCATGAGATACCCACTTCTCACACTCAACTCCCAATGGATGAATTCAAATCCCACCCAATTTTATTTCTGGTTGTACTCAGAAATACATCAAATTACGGAAGTAAATGGGTTGCATGTTTCAAGTTAACTTATAAAATGTCAAACCCAGTACGGAGACTCTCATTTAAACCCATAATGTTCACTCTCATTTAAATGGGTCACCTTGGCCCATAATTCCCTCTGATTCTCATCTGTCCTCACCACAGCATAGGGTTCCAATGAACGAAACACAACGAGAGAGTGAGTGATAGAAAGGAGAAGAGTTAGAGATACAAAAAAAAGCTTATTCGAGGCACATGACCATCTATCTAACATCAGTAAAGTGCAATCACATTAGTGTCTTCCTGATTCCTGTCTTATCTTTGGAGTACCACAGCAATGCATGTAGATATCACCGCTTGCGCTTCAGAGCCAGGATGTGCTTTATCATTCCAGGAGAAAATGTTGCATTTATCGTCTCTGAATTGCCTCTCTTTTTATCAATAGGAGATACTACAGATAGGGGTGTCAGAATGCAGGTGGTTGATTTTGAGACGGCTGTGAACAGTGGTGCTTTTTCAGGTCAGAGAGAAGAAGGCTGCAGTGTGCAAGCTTATTCAAATTCATAAACAGCAGGATGGAGCAGCAAAGAGTTTGTTGTCAAGTTTGGCATCTTTGTATTGTCAAAACAGAACATTTAAATGGCAGATATTAAACATTGGATAACACTTTACAAAGTCTTTGTTACATGTACTTATTGAAGTAATGATGGTAAATTAAGCATAATTACATGCAACTAACCATAAACCAAACTCTAATCCTAACCCTATCCTATAGTAAGTACATGTAGTTAATTAATATTATTATTTTCTTTTCTTATTTTACACTGTCCTTGTTATATATGTGACCCTGAAACACAAAAGCAGTCATGCATGGCATATTTGTGGCAATAACCACATAATGGCAAAATTATAGATTTTTCTTTTATGCCAAAAATCTTTGGGATATTAAGTAAAGATCATGATCCATGAAGATATTTTGTATAGTTGCTACTGTAAATATATAAAAGAAATTATTGTTAGTAGTAATAGGACTTAATTTGGACAATTTTAACGGTGATTTTCTCAAAATTTAGATTTTTGCACCCTCAGATTCCAGAATAGTTGTCTCTCTGCAATAGTGTCCTATCCTAACATACCATACATCAATGAAAAGCTCATGTATTCAGCTGTATTTATTGATGTATAAATATCAATTGGAAAAAAAGTGGACCCTTATGACTGGTTTTGTGGTCCAGGGTTACATATGTTACATGTACTTACTGAAGTAATAACAGTAAATTATGCATAATTATGTAACTAACCCTCAGCCAAACCCCAATCCTACCATAGCCCTGTAGTAAGTAGCCTATGTGTTGTTTATTAATATTTCCCAGTAGTACTTAAATGTATCATTACAGTGTAACAAGGGCACTTTAAAATAAATGTTACACTTTAAGCTGTTTCCATTATCTCTGGATACCATGCATCTGTGCAGAGCAAATGCGAATTGGAAATTTTCATTAATCTGTTGGAGTTATTTCAGAATCTTCTAAGTTAGTATGTACTTGTGGCTTCAATGTGGCATTTATAAATAAATCGTTTCTGAAATACCCGACGTTGAAATACACAACTATTAAATTGCTTTTGCCACTTTTATTTATTTTAATGTTCATTGTTTACATGCCTTCATCTTTTCTTCAAATGGAAACATTTTTTTCTACCGCTGCACATGTAAATGTGAAAGCCCTTTTCATTTGGAACATCATAAACTTGTTAATTAAATGACAAGATTTAAATACGACTGCACTAATAACAGGATTAGTGATTTGAGCATTTTCCAAAAAGACTGCTAAATTAATTCTGCTATTTTATGGCATCCCTACTGATGTGAATTATTTATTCGTTAGCATTCACAGGATTTTTTGGTTTATTAAATATGTAGTTCAAATAATTGTCATACATTGGATGCAATTTACTTGTTTCCATGGCAACATCTGAGAGATTTGTCATGTCTCCTCATACCAAATGTCATAATTCTTTAACTAGTTTACTGCTAGAATGAGCATGCAACTATATTTTCTCTCAGTTCATCTTTGCATGTCATTTGCGGTTTCTGAATATGTCTTACAACCTCAGGCGTTCTTCACAAAGCTGTACAATATTTGTGCGTTTCTGGATGATTACTGAATGGAAAAATGTGCAATAATAACAAATTTAATAATATTTTAGATCAATATATTGTTGGAATTAAAAGTATTATGTAATACATAAACAATAGTTTTACTAATATATTTAAAAATATTAACACGGGTGGATAACATGAATAGAGACTAACTATAAAGTCTCATAAAAGTAGTCCATATTGGATCATTCTCTATTTCCCAAGTTCTCTAGAGACATACAGTAATTTTGTGTGTGAAACATGCTAAAATGTAATCCGTTTTTCAATGAAAATATTGACATCCATCCCAGCCTTCTGTGGCTTGTTAATTAGAAAAGTAATTTGTTTCATGAACAAACCATTTTTTATTTTTTTTATTTTGAGTCAAAACTGTTTTAAATGATTTTGAATGATGAACAAAGTGGACTGATCAGTTTTTCAAGATGATCAATGATCACTAGTGGAAAAGAATATGATGGATATCAAGATGGTCAGTAAAAAATACTTTAAAGGGATAGTTCACCTAAAAATAAAAATCATGTCATCATTTATTCACCCTCAAGTGTCTAAACCTGTATGAATTTCTTTCTTCTGCTAAACACAAAAGACAAAAGAAGATATTTTAAAGAAAATGGCTAACCAAACAGTTGATGGGCCCCATAGTATAAAGAAAAAATACTATAGTCAATGGGACCCATCAACTCTTTGGTTACTAACAAAATATCTTCTTTTGCTTTCAGCAGACATACATACAGGTGTGGAGCAACTTGAGAGTGAGTCAATTATGACAGAAGTTTCATTGTTGGGTGAACTGTAATGTTTATTAAAGCTTTTGTATGGCTACAAAAGACATACAATACAGTTTAATTGCCTGTTTATGACTATTTTATAGTGTTTATTGAAAACTGAAAACTTCCGTCCCCTTCATTGAGATGTGGAATCAATTAGGTTAATTACGGCAATTAGATTCAAGACATTAAACCATTCATGATACCACACAAATCAAATGCATATTAATGAGAGCTGAAAGAAACACAAAAACCCCAATGCAGATTTTCTACAATAGTAAATTTAATGAAATTACATGTTTTAATTTAGAGAATTCCTCAATGGAGACTGAAACTGGCCTGTAAGTCTACGTTCAGACTGTCAGCCCAAACCTTTGTGCACATCCGACTAAAATAAAATTGAGCAAGCGTGAATGGCAAAAATTCTCATGAAATGTGATTTTTTTACATATCCCTTTTAAGCTACAGTGGGGCAAAAAAGTATTTAGTAAGCCACCAATTGTGCAAGTTCTCCCACTAAAAAAGATGAGAGAGGCCTGCAATTTTCATAAGAGTTACAAGATACTATATAGGTGGACTGAACATAGTCTTTGTCTCTTAGATGTAGTTGTTTTTACTGTAGGCTTCAGGACTCTTAAAATGGGCATAAAGAGCACAACGCTTAAATGTGCAAATCCTAAGTACGTGCTTATTCATATGTGGGCTCTGTGTGTGTGTGTGTGTGTGTGTGTGTGTGTGTGTGTGTGTGTGTGTGTGTGTGTGTGTGTGTGTGTGTGTGTGTGTGTGTGTGTGTGTGTGTGTGTGTGTGTGTGTGTGTGTGTGTGTGTGTGTGGTTTTAGCCTTGAAGGCAAAAATGTAAAGTGATTTGTAGTGATTCTTTCCCACTTAATACAGGTTAGATTGTTAACCGCAACGTACAACAAGAAAGTAAGGAGAAGTGCTGACAACCATGTTAATTATTGAGAAGAGAAAAAAAGGTTTCTTCAACATGGGAGAGATTTCTATTCTCATCTATTTAGTTTTCATTTGAACCCAAATTTTTGCTTGGGATAGCATGCTGTAAAACCAGAGTAAAACCGTTATCATTCATTAAGTATGCAAATAGGATGCATTTGGATTTTATATGGACTTCTGGGTGCTATCACATTTGAGGCCATATGCAAGACGTTGGCTTTCACAAGGTACCAAGTTGGAAGTCTGAGTTCAAGTGGCATTGAACACACTCTTCCAAGTCTGAAGTCAGAAATGTTGACTTTACAAGTTGATAGAATGTGGCTTATGAAACTTTGGTGGGAATTTATGCCAGCAGAAGCAGAATTACTGATATGTTTGGTTAGCTGCACTCTCAGAAATACATGTGTAAATATTGTACCTTTAGGGGTACAGCAGCTTGTCAGTGGGGCAGTAATGTTAAAAGAACATCTTTGCACATGTTTTTACACCTACATTTCATAGTACTAATAACAAACTAAAATACACCTTTAAGGGTGAAAAGGATACAAAGATGTCCTTTTAAGATTACTGCTCCAGTGTCAAGCTGTTGTACCTAAAGGTACAATTTGTACACATTTATTTCTGAGAGTGTATCTTATAAATAAAATTATATGCAGTAATTTGTTCAACACCATTAACATGCAATGAGGCTAAAAATGCAGTTCTGTTAATTATGTTAATATTCACACCACATGCACTTCCTCCCACAATTCATTCCACAGAGAACATTTGTACAAATTATTTCAATCAAAATAAATCTTGATGAGGTTTACATTTGGAATCCATGAGCTTAGTATTGGAATTATGCTAATCAAGTCCAAATATGGGCAAAAAATCTGACACATTATATGTGTATAATGTAAACCCGAACTGTGCTGCCACCACATCCACCTCAATAAAATCTGGTCCTGCCAGACTTATCAGCTGACGAAGAGTCACATCTCTTGCCTTTATAAAGCCTTCAGTCAATGAAACGTCTTATGTCCAAAATATGTCCAGTCTTGCACCATAAATTAACGGCTCTTCCAAAAGCCAGTACAAGGATTTGGGATTGATTACCCTTTGGAGTTTAAAAAGACTCCATACTTTGAAAAGATAACATTTTTTAATCGTTTTTTAGCGTGCGTATGGTACGCGGTTTTTCGCTTGCATATGAGATGCACTTTATGGCGTATTATACATACGAACCCCCCACCCCACCACCCTAAACCTACCCAAGAGCGTGTCATATGCGCGCCATAAAGTGCGTCTCATATGCACGCAAAAAACTGCGTACCATACGCACGCCAAAACTCATTTTGGCGTATACATTCCACGAGATTGCAAACTCGTACTATTTATACACATGACCATGAGATCGTGTTGTCAGGAAACGTTGTACAAAGTGTACTCAAAAGGTTTCTGTCATGCTTTGTAAGACCTTGTCCACCTTCTTCTTTTGGTAGGTACAAGATGTTATGGACCAACCAGTGCATTTTATCCCAGAAGAAGTCTATCAACATCGCTTGGATCTTAGAAAGAAAAAAGTGTGGCGGGTCAATATGTCAGCCGAGGCCAAAGAGATGAGGGCTCAACCCCTATAAGACAACATTTTCTTTGTAAATTTTATAAAATTGTACTGCTTTTTTTCTCATTTCAACTGGGTCTGATAACAGAACCCCAGCTTCAGAGCACAAATTCTGTATATAGATCTTTCTTTTCTATTCGTTTTTTTTTTCTAATCCCAAAAAAACTTTGCTGGAACATCCATCTGCTCCACTTTCTGGAAACGGGTTCTGACCAATGCCCCTTGTGCCTTTCTTTTATAAAAATCAGACAAGCTGATATTTTCATGAAAAGAAAATCTAAATGGTCTTGATTTCCTGTTTCTTAATTTAAAACTTGAATTCTTAAAATTTAATCTTCTAACTTCCTTATAGACTGAGTTACATTTTTTTTGTGACATTTAGAGTATATCGTTGACACAACTGCCTAATATTTACTTTCCCAATGTCCCACCATTCTTTTAAAGAGGAAAATGTATATTTGTATTCTCTAAAAGACTCCCAATAAAACATAACAGTAAATCAGCAACAATGTCACATTAAAATGCCAATAAAAATTATTTAACTTAACAGAACTGATAATAATTCTACACAGAACCAAACTATGGTCAGAGAAACCTACTGGAAGAATTGAGCCATTTGTAAAGAAACTAAAATGATGCTTGACAACAAAAAAGACGACGAAAAAAAACAAAAAACAAAAACAAATTGTTTAAATCTTTGACGTGAAACCACTACAGGATTTCTCTCTATGTGTCTTTTAACAAAATTAAAATCGCCTCCCAAAACTAAAAACTCATTATCAAACTTTTCTATTATCTAAAAACAACATTCTTTCTAACTGTGAGGTTGGTGCATATAAATAAAAGCAAAAACATGGTCTTCAATTTTAGCTTTAGCTTTCCTTCATACCAATCTACCTTTTACAATCTCCTCAACTGAAAAAAATATGAGGGAGCTAATTTTGTAATACTTAATACTTTTTAAGTATTATGGCTCTCAGAAAAAGCAGACCTCCCAATTCCTTAGCTCATTCAATAGCATTTTTCCATCACTATGTGTCTCCTGTAAAAACAGGACATACATTTTATTCTGACTTAATACTTCATGTATTTGTGCTCTCTTTCTGCAGTCTCTACCCCATTCACATTTAGAGATACAATGCACATGTCACTCATTATTAAAATGTTAAAAAGAATCTACAGTACAGAGAGCACTACATGCAACAAGAACATACAAACTAAACCATTTCATCATCATTGGTCAATTGGAGTTTAATTTTTGTGACAATTTTATTTAAACAATATCTTTATAAAAAAAAAAAAATCTATACCTTCACTCATTGAACACTTAATATTTTCAAGAAGTCTTCTGAGATCTGAAAAATATTCATCAATTTGAACTCCTCTCATAATTTTGGTCACTTTCAAAAACGTTTTTATCTCATCCACTCCATATTCAAGACATGACCAACTGGATTGAGAGCAAACTGTGACAAATGAATCAGAGCACTCGCTCTCAATACTTTCATTGTCCACCATATTCTCTTCTTGGTTCTTTCTAGCCTTTTTTAAAAGCACACTCGTCTTTTTTTTCCTATTCAGAGGTGTTTTAAAAACAACCTGATCCATGTTATCATTTTGAATTACAATATGACTAATGACTATAGTCCTATTTGGACGGTATTTGTTTACACTGTGTATTTGTTTACAGTATTTGTTTACAAGTGTACACTTAAGTGCACTTTTTGAGTATCTGTACATTACTCGAGTATTATTTTTTTGGAAACTTATGACTTTAACTTCAGTACAATTGAAAGACAAATATTGTACATACTGTGCATTTATACAACAATAATAAAATAATGCATTGACATAAAGGAAATTTACTTTTGATACTTAAGTCCTTCTTAAATACTTAAAACTTCTGTACTTTTACTTAAGTGAAAATCTGTTTTTACAACTTTCACTTGTAACGGGGTAATATTTGACTAGTAGTACTTTTACTTAAAGGGTTATTTCAGCGATTAGCATATGGCTTTGTATCAGTAGAAACCCTGGAGTATATTCAAATGATTATGCTTCCCCCCCTCATATCCCCCTGAGACGAGAGATTTATGCATTTTATTTCTGGAAAAATTCCTCCTATGATGCAAATTGACGATATTTGCGTCATCTTTGGAATGTTTGGCCAAAGGCTAAAGACTACAGCCAGCAGAGGGAGCCATTTCCGCATGTTTTGAACCCGCTCATGGGGGATGGAGACCACACTCACAGCTCAGCTCGCAGCTGCAGGCACTCATTTAAACGGAGCTATGGTGAGCAATGTAAGTCTTTTAACTTCTCAAATTAATTTCTATGAAAGTTAAGCTTGCAAAGCCATGAACTGAAACGCGCCAGACTGAACTCGCGTTGTGAATGTATGCCGCGAGTGTAGTCGCGATTACCTCAGCTCTCATCACGAGCTAATCAGCTCATTTATCTGACTCCTGCAGTTAGTGCTCAGTGCTGTGATACTCGCGCGGCGACTCACTCATTATATTGAACAGACACGTTCAGTTTTTAACTGTAGTGTCTTCTCCAACTCAGTCACAGTAATCTAGTAGCGGTGGCTTTGGGAATTGCCTCACAGGGCAGCGAAGCATTCTGGGAATTGTAGTCTTTCATCCCCATGAGACAAAAATGCATTTTCTGTCTTTTCTCAGTCTAGAACGCACCAAATTCAAAAATAATTTCACATTTCTACTACATTGATGACCCAGTTTAAATACAGATTCATCTTCCCAGCACTGAAGTACCTGTTTAAGTAAAGTTGTGTACTTTGTCCACCTCTGTTACGTGCTAACAAAGTAAACAAGGTCGATTTTGATTTCATGAGGACTTTAATAAAAGGAGGTACATTAGAAATGATGACTTTTTTTAGCAGGGGTAGAAAGAGGCAGTACTGGGGTAAATAAACCACACAGGTTTATTCCCTTTCCGACCACTTGATTTGCTTTCTCTGCTGTACATTAGAACAGCACAATTGAGTTGTTCATTTTAGATTCCGATAACACACATTCATGATCTACTACATCACCACCAACCGCCACACAAACTTCCCACAGCCACCACATTCACTCCATGGCGCCGCGTGAGTGAATCTAGATCATTGGCTCCCTGAGTCGCCATGCCACTCAGTATAAGACTGGCTTAGGCACTCTAAAAAGGCTTCTCTGTTAAATTCACACTAAAATAAACCTTTAACCAGACAACAACAAAAAACAAAGGAAAATGAATAATCTTTTAAAGCCACAGCGGGCACAAAAGACCACACACTCACCACTCATTATTCAATCAATACTGCATGACGCAAGCTGATTGGCCTCTGCTGATCATGCAGCCAATGAGATCGCTGGCTCAACATTTAATATAGTCTGGTTCACTGTTTGCTGTAGGCTGACACTGTAAATTATAAAGAGTATTTTGTAATTGCCTGTGAAGAGATCAGCGTATCCTGAAATGAGGTATTCAGTCATGGCATGACACAGTATACGATGCTATTTATCATGCTGTTGAAGCTATGCGTGTTATGTTATGAAACTTTGTTTCAGTTCTCAACATTTTTTATTCTAATTAAAATATATATTATTTATGTGAATGGCCACACTCTCTGTCATTTCAATGTTCCTCTGAAACATTTCCTTGTATTGCTGTACCATGTGTTATTTGCCATTTGTAGCCATGTGTGCCTGTTTCTGCAGGAGAGAGCCTGAGGCTTTAGTTCACTTCTTCAATAAATCACTGAGAACCACACAACGAGATCCTCCATCATACACACACAGCTGATATACACCACACGTGCATACAGTAACCCTGCATCAGCCCTTCATTTGCTTTAATTGAAATCAATATTAAGCTAATTTAATCTCAAGACTTTTCTTGAGCAGCGTGTGTCTGTTCTGATGTGAGCCACCGTGTTTGAGCATCGCTGAGGTCAATCGACACGGCTGTATCTCAAAGAAGGTCAATAGAAAGACCTGACTCCGAAATCACTCATCTGCCTGAGTGTAATGTCTTTAAATATTAATGCCTTGTGCCGTGGTAATGGAGATGATTACAGCCGTTTTTGCCTGTGTGAAATCTTGAGAACTGTGTGTGTGTGGTAAGGAAGTCTATAATCTCTGGAGAAAACTTAGCATTAGCATTGCCATTCATCTCAATGGCAGTTGCATGGTTGGGAGCAGGTGATTTAAAAGCTCCCATATTTGCTAATGTACCTGCAGACCCTTTTAAGCTTTTTGTGACACACACACACACACACACACACACACACACACACACACACACACACACACACACACACACACACACACACACACACACACACACACACACACACACACACACACGCGTCTGGTGTGCTATCTTTGTGAGGACTTGCCATAGGCGTAATGGTTTTTATACCATACAAACCATATATTCTATCCCCCTACACTGCCCCTGCCCCTAAACCTACCCATCACAGGAAACTTTCTACATTTTTACATTTTCAATAGAACTCATTATGTATGATTTATAAGCTTTTGTACCCATGGGGGCCTCAATTTAGGTCCCCACGGTGACACGAGTCCCCATGAGTCTGTGTGCATTCAGGTTGAAGTCCTCACCAGGCTAGAAAAACATGTACACACACACACACACACACACACACACACACACACACACACACACACACACACACACACACACACACACACACACACACACACAATGAAGAAATCTTTGATTGGCTGATGCGTCCCAAACCCTTACCTTGCATTAGGGATGTCTTGTGAACTTTTCTGATACCCCTTTCCTAATGTCTATTCTGCTCTGATTGTTCTGATGGTCCAGTTGGTTGTGACTACTTACAGTACATGTCAGAAACAAAATGTCCATTACCATATCTGAAATTCAGCTTTGAATATTTGATAATTGATACGAGTGGTAAGAATGACGTTGGGTTTAGGCCGGAGACACACTGCAAGCGTGGCGATTCTGCTGCGTGTCAGCCGCGGGGCGGCTGCGCGGCGTTTTCTCTGTCTTTGCACACCAGAAGCGTGTCTGACGCGGCGCTGCTGCTGCTATTAATGTACAGGGAAGCCCCATACTTCATGTTAAATATAAATATATTGCCTATTGATACAGCAAAGACAACGTCGGCAGTAGCCTATTGGCCATACATATGGTATTGACGGCAAAATAGGCTACAGAATATTTCATTCTGTATTGACAGGTTTATGTCGTTTTTTAGTATTGCAATTAGGCCTATATCTGCATTTATGTTAACCTAGAGACTTTCAAACATCAAAATGTCATTTATTAATATGTATTCGTGTCAAAATGGCATATAAACATCTTTTCCTATGCTATTTTGCCTAGAAACGCTTCCAACACGCTCGCAAGTCGCGTGAAAAATAGGCGACTCTTCTATATGAAGCATGCACGCGTTTTCCGCGCGGCTCGGACCGCGCGTGAGCCGCGCGGCTGACGCAGGCAGTATGCAAGCGCTAACCGGTTAACATGGGAGCCGAAATAAAAACGGACACGGCACGCAGCCGAGACGCTCACTACACGCTTGCAGTGTGTCCCCGGCCTTACTATATCAATTCCAGCACAAGTCCTCATCCTTTGGAAGTGCAGTGGATTTTTTAGCAGGGAAAACAGCGTCTTTTCGACATATCGACAACACAAACCAACATCTCCCAGACATCACTGACAACTATAGTGTTTAAGGGAAAGTAGAAGTTGTTTGTGGGTAGTCAAAGGAGACTACAGGTTGACATTATGCAAACTTGTTACAACCCTACATAGATATGCTACAGAAGTGAGATTGCAGTTGCTGACTACTTGTTTCAGCAGTTCAGAATCAATTATTTATATTATGAGACTCGGGACCCTATTTTAAAGATCTGAGTACATGGTCTGAAGCTCATGGCGCAGGTGCACTAAGGGCATGTCCGAATCCACTTTTGCTAGTTTAATGACGGAAAAAACGGTCGCCATGCCAGGCGCATGGTCCAAAAGGGATGTTATGGGTGTAACATCCAAAAACCATTCAGAGTCTCATCTACAATTCCCTTGATTCACTATTTACTTGGCAGAATTTGTGAGCGGAAAGACTGAATGCTTCTCCAGAAAGGAATACTTTTATTTTTAATATTTGACTCTTTCTATCCCCGCTAAAAAAGTCACATTTTCTAATGTACCCCTTTTTATCAAGGATGAGATGCTGACTAAGGAATTGTCACACTTTGGCAATGTTTGTGTGCTGCTGCGCGTGTGTAATAAGCAGAGTATACACGCGTTGTGTACCCGCCTATAGGCACATATTACTAACACGCCCTTTAAATAACACTAGACTAGGGCTGAAACGATTCATCGAGTAACTCGAGTTAATCGAATCAAAAAAATCCTCGAGGCAAAATCATCTGCCTCGATGCTTCGCTTAGTCCATTTAACTACACACACATATTGCAGAAAGACATTTTTTGTGTAAGGACTCGGAGTATGAGCGGATTGCGGTTATATCCGCGGTTCAGGTGCATAAACATCCCAAACATTGCAAGTGGATGAGAGAAATCGTTAATATGTTGATTTTAATAAAGACGCGGAACTCTCATATCACGCTAAAACGCAATGAATGCGTGTCGTTCTTTAACTTTCGTTTTCAGCTCATGTCGAGATCAAAGACCGCAATGCGAGAGAGAGAGCGGGCGGGCATCAGCACTGGTAATATCATTTAATATCGCTGTTTTTAAATGAAGACAACTGTGTGTTGAGCTTCAGGATGCGATGCTGAACATTTAAGTTTCATTTGAGGCAGTACACGCGTCAGCTGAGGAGATACGAGCAACTCCAAACACATGAACGCGATGGAGTTTGCAGCTTTGCACATGGATCACCGTCATTGTGATGTGTGTGAAATCTTTAATGAGACTTTATATATCCTACTTGATAATATCTTCGAAATGCACCATTAGATGTTCTCAATACTAGGCGCAACAAACATCAGAACAAGCTGTAACGCGCGCGCGTTTGTGATGAGCAGCGCTCGTGCTTTCAGAGCTCAGAGCTGCGTGCTTTCATTGATTTGCGTAATTTAAATATCACACTTAAATCATATTTATAGCTACTAACTTAAAACAAGCTGTGTTACAATGATGAATGATTAGCTCAAAAGATCAGCATGTGTGATGTACTTTATCTGAATTAAACATATCTCGCGTTTGATCACGTTCTAGCGGTTATTCCTCCGTGTGATGTATAGGTTGTCGACCCTGGTTTATGTAAATGTAATTTTGCCAAAATAAGTTTTTTTGTTTTGTTTAGCAACCTACTTCAGTGTAGCTAATATGTGACGATAGCATGGCGCTTAACACAGAGGATTTGAAGTTGTGACTACCGGGTGCGGGAGGGTGGATGGTTTGCTTCTAACAGCTGATTCGGTGACGATCGAGCTGATCCGCACAGCTCTTGTTCCAGGTTAACCTGTCCAATATGTTTTGCTCCAGTAAAGGAGTAAATAAGACAGTAAATGCTTATGTCATGCCTGAGCTGGAGCTGAAACATGAAAGTTAAGTTGCACAACATAAATACAATGTTTAGTTATTTATATTATTTATAGAATATTTATAGAATATTAGAATATTTATATTATATAGAATTTATAGAATGTTTATATTATTTATATTGGCATTATTGTTATTTATATTACTACTATTTAGATTTATTGGTTGTAGCTTTAGTTTTAGATTGAACTATGTTTACCTTTTTAAAGTAATTTGAAATAGATTTTTATTTAATATAATATGGCAATTGTATGCATTAAAATTGTTTAGTTTCACAGTTATTAATGTATGCAATTTCAGCAATAAAACTTATTTTTTCTAAAAAGAAAACAAATTAGATGTTAATTTTAAGATACCCGTCTTATTGTCTCTTATTGCTCTTTAATAAAGAAAAAGTAATTATTATCCGATTAATCAATTAATCGATCGACTAAGTGGTAGATTAATCGATTACAAAAAGAATCGATAGCTGCAGCCCTACACTAGACTTTAATAACACATTGACTTTAGACTAGGTTTTGTTGGTCAATGGCAGTCATTTTCAGTTGCCTGGCTGGAATTAGCGAAAAACTTCTGCATTGCACCGGGTGTAGGACCCAACAACGTGATTTCTTGTAAACTTTGATCTTTCAAATTTTTAGACCTTTTACATTCACAAACAGTTATATTACACAATGCCTGAAAGGTAATATTCGAAAAAGCATAATAGGGGGATTTTAAAATGCTGCATATAGAAGCAGTTCAATCTGTTTTGGAATAGAGCCAGTAAAATCTTGCCATCTTATTTTAAGAGAGGCACTGCTCCTTCCAGAAGCAAAGGTCTAGTGCATTGTGGGTGACAGTTGACGGTAATGTACTAGGGTGTGTGCTTGTATGTTTGTGTATTGTGTGTATACTGTGGATTCATTCTCGCTGACGCATCATTAGCTGGATTTACCCGTAGGCCGCTCTTATGAAAGGTCAATGAAAGGTCAGCTTGAACTTCATCTAACCTTTTCTATCATTTTTATTGTTTTTTCCCCCCACACATTTCCCAATTTCTCTCTGTTCTGCCTTTACTACAACTTTCCTTCATCTTTCATCACCCTACCATTCCTCATCTACTCATTTGCACTGCAAATTGAGAAACTCCCTTAAAAAAAAAGGAATATATTTTTTTAATGCTGTGAATCCCATCACAGTTCCCACGACTCTGGTTCAAACAGACTTTATATTTAATGTGTCTCACAAACCACAGTGGAGGTGAAATATATATATACTTTCTTTGTTTTTTCCTTCCATCACTTTAATAAATAGCAGGTGCTTTGTACATTTGCCAGAGGTTTGTTCGTTAGCATTCTGGTCTTATTTCGTGTTCCTGTTTTCCCCAGAGCAAGGCTGAGCTGAGATTAGTTTGTCGTGTTTGTTGTTCTGACATTTTTCAATTAATTTAATCAATAATTCAATTTAATGTTTGGAGCATATATTCCTCTCTTGTGGAACAATATCAGGGTTTTTTTTTTCATTAAGCATTAACTGATAAATTTGACAAAGGGACAATAAAAATAGCTTGCTCATGGTAAGAAAAATATGCTTGTTTCAAGTCATCCTGGGCCATTGTAATTATAATGACATGGGAATTCAAGTCTTTTTGGTTGAAATAAAATATATTTCATATTTTATCTTGTCTTTCCACTAACTGACAACTACAAGAAGCTTTTCAGAGTGTGTAAAGTGTGCAACTGACACGCAATTAATCATGTGCATGCTGCCACAGAGAATGAGCTCGGTCACACAACCTGTTGTCTGAAAAAGCAGCTCAGCAACAAACCAGCACGGGAAACCCTAACCCAAAACAATTCAAAACGATTCAACAAAAAAAATACTTTTGCTTAATTACATTAGCTTACTCAAATATTTGGCGTTAAGAACAATTAAAATGTATGCTTACAAAATACAAATCTGCAAGTTCTGCTTACTGAAGCTGACCAATAGCTCGATGAGTCTAGGAGGTGGAGGGACAGAGGTCTGGGGCTGAAGGGGGGAGCAAATGACCAGGTGGATATTCTTAAACTGGGGTTTAGATGGAGTTGTTCCGTTCCTGGGATCCCGACACGGTAAAAGCAGTTGCTGATTGGCCCATCCCAGATATTTGTAGAGCAGTCCAGCAGTTCATTTGGAATTTCAGCCAGGTCACCCTTCCTCTCACGGATCTCACCTCCATTCGAAAATGTTTCTGTTGGTCGACGCAGGCCAAGGCTGCATTTTCAAACTTAAAGAGTCGTTTTGTTTCAGCTCCCATCATTGCTACTTCTGATCCGTCTTGTCAGTTCGTTGCAGTGGGAGCAGGGGCAATTTTATCTCAGAGCTCACCTTCAGATGACAGAGTACATCCCAAGAATCCCACGCTGTTGTCCTTCCCAAGACATTCCAGTCTGCATTCACACTGTCGAGGCTAGCTGCCAAATTGAGCTGCTTGACCCAGAAGTGCTGTGTGCAGATCTTTAACCACATATACATTCTCTTGCATCGTGAGCTCACCTTTACAAAGTGACTCTTGGGACATCATTACAGAGAGTGGAGTCCCACCTGGTCCCAGTAGTGGCTTGTCTGCATTTTCTAGAGTAAATGTCCTTTTGTTATCTCTCTGAATGTAGACTCTGACTGTAGCATCTGCACCGGTATCGATTTCAAAATTTTACTTTATGGTGGTGTCTAATGAATAACAGTTCCACAGCCCAAGCATGCTGACCCACCTCTACTGTGCCTAAAAACCAGGGCTCTGTTGGTTCACTTTACTCTGCTGCATCAATAGCATGCACAGTTTTACACATATTGCTGTATTTTCCTTTTTTCCTTGACTGGGTAAACCCAGCCTGATCTGCCAGCGATTAGATTTCACCCTGCAGTCTCAGCCTGGAAACCTGTACATTCATTTCTACTGCTTCTATTACACTTTTGAGGGAACCTATCACAGACTGGCTTATCCACCTGACACGCTATTGGCGGGTTTAACACGATGACAGATAGAGAAGCGATAGGTCGTTGTCCGTTGATCACGCCTCTTGTGGTCTGATTGGTTGAAGGACTATACAATTTCATACAGTCATTCAAATAATGCTCGTTGATCATGCCTCTTGTGCAGCAGAAAATACAGAGCAGACTCCCCAGACCAATGTTCAGATTGAGCTTGATCAGGTGATAGCCAGACAACTTTTTTTCTACATGTGACATGAAACATTTCCCATGAGCCGGTGTTTTCCCACATCTTTGAAAGGGTCTTTTATTATTTTTGATCGGAGATGGGGTTGATGCATGCTTGTGAAAACTGCTGGCTTCAAATTTTGATGCGATCTGTTTTGCTATTTGTTTGCTTTTGCTGCCACAGTATAAATTTACACCGCACCTTTTATTTCACCTCTCACGTCGTTTTTTTGTTTTATGACTTATGACTGACGTGCCATATTAATGGTTTTCTCAAGAGTGAGGTCTATGTCCAGCTGCATCCGCTCAGATAGTGTCCCGTCTCTTAGACCAACTACGACTCTGTCTCTGAGCAGTTCATCATGAAGGGCTCCATAGCTACAGTTTTCTGCCAGAGCAGATAGAGCTATTATGAAATTATCATCTGATTAATTTGGCTGCTGCGCCCTTAGATTACATCTCGCACGTTCATAGATTACGTTCTTTTTGGGGACAACATTTTTATTGAATGTCTCTTTAACAGTTTTGTACCCATGCCGCTGCGCCTCAGATAATGGCTGTCCTCTTAACACATTGTCCTCCGGAGGCTGAATCATGAAGGTGGCGCTCGCAGGCACACTAAGACCCGGCTGGAGTTGCTGTTGCGGGACCCGTGCCGTCCTTGCTCATGCTGATCGCTCAACTGCCGCCAACTTTTTTCTTCGCTCTCTATCTTGCCCCTCTTCCTTGTTGCGTGTCTATTTGCACTTTACATCTTACACCATGTGGTGTTATTAAACAAAAGAAATCAGGCCCATTGACCATATCAACCATGTCAACCATGTGAGACTTTCCTTCAGTCAGTGTTTTTCCAAATTTCACAGAGACATATTTCCTAACGAAATGTATAGTATTCTTCCACATGAAACAATAAAATGTTCTCCTCAAATATCTTGGTGTGGTAATGCAGAGATGAAGTAGTGCAAGTTTTAATTTTTACAGAGGGAGATAAAAAAACAAAAGTCAAAAGTCAACAAAGACTTTGCTCACATTTCCAGTTATTGAGATTGACCAATAACCAGTGTCAATTGACCCTTGTCTAACAAAATACCCCAACTTTTGTTCAAATCAAAACTATCATATGGTATATTTTTGAGCTGCTTCTTTGTGCAGATTCCTATGGACAGTTTTATTAAATATGATTTTTTTTAATGTATTAATAAAAAAAATTAAATGTCAAACTGTGCTGTGTCATTATTCTTATTGGAGCATCTGTTATTCCGAGAGGCTGGTAGATGTAGAAAAAAAACAAGGTTAAAATACTCACCTTTATGTTCAGTATGTAGTTTTTTATCGTCCTTCAGTTGTGTTGTTCTATCCCATAATAAAGTCAGTAAGATAGTTACAAAAATAAATCGATTTTTCCTTTGCCTCAGATTGTGAGAAAACTGTTAAAAGCTTGGCATTTGCCAAATCGTCACAGATCAGTTAGGAGACGCCAAGCTCTGCCCTCTTTGCCATCTCATACAGTGAACTCACGATGACCTATTCGCCTGGGCGTTCATTTTTCTCTAGGGGCCTGACATTTGTCTGACATTTGATCAGCCTTTCCTGTGTCACTAGCAAACTAGTGCTCACCCAATCACAGCAGCTCTAATAGTGATTGATCCAGCTGAACAACTGTGCATACATATCTGTGTGGAGCAGACCTTCATCCAAACAGTATAAAATCTGAAACAAACTCTCCCACTATTTTGGACCTTTAGGTTATTGCACATTCCATAGAAATTACTCTGTCCTTGGAAAGTTCCAATCTTGTGCATTACACTGTGAAAAATCTGTCCACGTGTCACACAGTGGTTGCAGAGTAAGAAGGAATTGAAACAGTTTCCAGGCTTTATTTGAACAAAGAACTCAGGATACAAAGACACGGGCAGAACAACCACTTAAACGCAATGGTAACAGACAACTAAACAAGACTCAACTTGAATACACAGAAACAAACCAATCAAAGAAAAGTGACTCAGCTGACGAGGCTAATTAACAAGACACAGGTTACAGGGATAACAATCAGATGCAGGCAAACATGAACTAAACAATATGAAAAGTAAACTAAAAATACATGAACAGAACTCTAACCGTGACAGTATGTCTGAAGCAACTAAGGCCGTTTTTTGGCATGTGAGACTGGCCTCCATTTTAATGGACACCCCCTGATCTCCCCTGAACTCCAAACTGACCGGCGGCTGACTTGAAGCAGTATGTTCTGGTTAGAAATTTTGTCAGAATTGAAGAATTGAAGAATTGCAGTGCCGACGCCACGTAACGTATGCAATCAGAGTGCCCCGAGAGCAATTTGAGAGCAGTCGGCTGGTTGATTCTGTGTAACTTCTCCAGAGCGGCTGCATGAGATGACAACACAGCTTCTTCTGAGTCTGCACCACCCTGGGCACTTGTCCAACCTGCTACACCTTGGCGCCACCTGCTCAGCCTGCTCCAACTTGGCGCCACCTGCTCAGCCTGCTCCACCTTGGCGCCACCTGCTCAGCCTGCTCCACCTTGGCGCCACCTGCTCAGCCTGCTCCACCTTGGCCACCTGCTCAGCCTGCTCCACCTTGGCGCCACCTGCTCAGCCTGCTCCACCTTGGCCACCTGCTCAGTCTGCTCCATCTTGGCCACCTGCTCCACCTGTGCCACCTGCTCAGCCTGCTCCACCTTGGCGCCACCTGCTCAGCCTGCTCCACCTTGGCCCCCTGCTCAGCCTGCTCCACCTTGGCCACCCACTCAGCCCGCTTCACCTTGGCCACCCACTCAGCCCGCTTCACCTTGGCACCCGCTCAGCCTGCTCCACTTTGGCGCCACCTGCTCAGCCTGCTCCACCTTGGCGCCACCTGCTCAGCCTGCTCCACCTTGGCGCCACCTGCTCAGCCTGCTGCACCTTGACCACCTGCTCAGCCTGCTCCACCTTGGCCACCTGCTCAGCCTGCTCCACTTGTGCCACCTGCTCAGCCTGCTCCACCTTGGCGCCACCTGCTCAGCCTGCTCCACCTTGGCCCCCTGCTCAGCCTGCTCCACCTTGGCCACCCACTCAGCCCGCTTCACCTTGGCCACCCACTCAGCCCGCTTCACCTTGGCACCCGCTCAGCCCGCTCCACCTTGGCCACCCGCTCAGCCTGCTCCACCTTGGCCACCCGCTCAGCCTGCTCCACCTTGGCCACCCGCTCAGCCTGCTCCACCTTGGCCACCCGCTCAGCCTGCTCCACCTTGGCCACCCGCTCAGCCCGCTTCACCTTGGCCACCCACTCAGCCCGCTTCACCTTGGCCACCCACTCAGCCCGCTTCACCTTGGCCACCCACTCAGCCCGCTTCACCGTGGCTATCCACTCAGCCCGCTTCACCTTGGCCACCCACTCAGCCCGCTTCACCTTGGCCACCCACTCAGCCCGCTTCACCTTGGCCACCCACTCAGCCCGCTTCACCTTGGCCACCCACTCAGCCCGCTTTAACTTGGCACCTGCTCAGCCTGCTCCACCTTGGCCACCCACCTGCTCAGCCTGCTCTGCTCTGGCCACCTGCTCAGACTAACTCACTGACAGGTTTTGCGAAATCGCAGACAAATACCCGAAATCATAGACAAATCGGTGCTTGTGCACGTGAGTGACAATCACACAGTGTGAATGATCAAAAATCTGATCATAGATAATTGCAGATGTGTCGCCGATGGCCATGAGATATTTGACATGCTAAATATCATGCAATGTGACCCCCCCCCCCCCCACACACACACACACTTGCAGTTTCACACTTCACACTTCACACTTGCAGTTTGAAAGTGTGACTTGACAAGTTTGAAAAATCGTGCAGTCTGAACTTGACATTAGTCTCCAGTCTCTCTTCTTCTCCATGGGCCTGGCCTTCCATCCTGTCCCCGGGTCCATCGAAAAACACAGGTTGCTTGAAACTTCCGCCTTAATTTGTTAAGATTGTTCGGCCCTGTGTATATGTAGACCTTTTGTTTACATTTTTCTTTGTGAGTTGTTGAATGTGATGGCCTTCATTTTTCTTCTTTTAGTTTTTGTTCCTTGTGCTCCATGTTTCCTTTCCCTTTGTATACTTTTTTCTTAAAAAAAAAAAAACTGCACTTAGATTCATGCCTTAACCTGCTTTCTCTGGACGTTACACCACTATAATCCCAATTTTCACCCTCTATGAGTAGGCAACTGTTACTGTATATAATGTTATTTTTTTAAATGAATGCGCTGTCGATATGTTCTATAACAGACGCGATGGCGAAATCTACACATCTCTGTTATTCAACAACAGCCATCATTGTTGTAAACTTGTTCAACCCAAGCGCTCTTTGATGACGTGGCTGATTACGTTTCTGGTGATAATCTGTCAATCATCGGCCTGACAATGTGATTGATGATCGAGTCCAGACCGAACTTCCTAACCTAAAAATATTGTAGGCGGGGCTAAGTTCAGCTGGCATCCAGGCTAGGAAAAACCTGATACTTCTTACCTGATCGTAAGCCTTCTTTTGTTCCTTAGACATTTTCTACATGTTTTTTATCTGCCATCTCTCTCTTTTTGTCGTCACTCGGCTAATGTCCGTCCTGCGTCATGTATTTTGAATAATGACGTGCACTAAGCACCCTCTTAAAGCCATCATTCTTACTGCTGATTGGCTACACGTTTGTTTTGGTCCACAGCAGAGACACTTTTATAAAGCATTTTTGAAATAACACGTACCCCACCTTTAAATGTGCAAACTCTTTAAAGAATTAAAGTAGATTCTGATTGTCAGTGTTTTTCATGAGATGGTGAAAAAAATACTTTCTGAAACTGATTCCAAGAATGTGACACTTTCTCTGTGCTGTTATTGTTACAGCTTTGTATAGACTTCCATATTCTCATTACAATTAGAATGATTATATGGGCCCTAGTTAGTTATCGTCCTCAGTGTAATCTGCCATTAAGTCTCAATAGGCTAAATCATTATTTCAAGGTGAATGCTGTAAGCGGTGTTAATCATGTTACATCCATCTGACTTGGCAACCAATTTAGACACAATCCAGCCGCCGTGTTATAACCATGCATTCTTACCTGTCAAGCACAAGCACATTTTTAATCATGTTAACATGCAATTTATGTTCACTTTATTCCAATATGCAATATACACATTCATTTAATACGCAGCTTTCTCCACATTGTAATTTCTTCAAGACAGATGCCAAGAACATGACATCTGAGTGTGGTCATTATTTTTGTTCTCTGTGCATGCAAACACACACGCACATGCTTCACAAACAGTGCATAGATATATAGATTTATATATCTAAAATTTAAATACATTTATTTAAAAAAAAAAAAATCAGTGGAATGGCATGGAAGATATAGAATGTGCATGTTTGTTATATTTATTATGGCTAAAAGATTGATCTGTCTCAACCAAATCTTACTGGAAAATGTAACTATTTTACAAGATTTTGTATGAATTTGTTCAATAAGAATTGCAAAAAGTAAGAATGAAGGTTCACCCCTACACCTAATGTCCATAAGCAGATCATAAGAAATTGTACGAATGAGATCGTACTAATTCATGCGAATTAGACTCACATTTTCCAAAGCATAACATTGTGTTGTCTATAAGTATTGTCTATATAAGACCACGTCTTACTAACAAGATGCTTCTAATCTCAGAATGATGGCTATAGTTCCCACCACAAAAGTCTGTGATTCTGTTTGCAAATGTTCATAGGAAATGGCAAATCGGTGAACCATGTTACTAACATCAGAACTTATGAGCACAGTTGGTTTACAATACTTTTGGGCACTGCACTCGAAATGATTAAAATAGCTGAAATGCTGTCAGTGCAAAGATGTGATCACCAAAACTGTCTTTGAAAGAATTTATGTAGGAGAGAAAGAGTGAGAGCGTTTGCATAATGAAAAAAAAAAAACAATACCCCAAAAATATCTTGTGATTTATGGCACAAATCCATTAAAAACTCAACAGCATGAGGGATATTTGCAACATGAGCTTGTCAAATCTATACTCATACAAATAACCCTCTTTTTCAGACAGCAGAACCATATGGCGATGAAACAGGCTTACGGCATGATAAATGGGTCAGAGAATTTACACATGCATCCACTCCACAGCAAACAGCAGCATCATAGTGTCCTGCCAAGACTCTCTCTGCATGTAGCCGCCTTTTAGTAAAGATCATCACTGACAGCCAATCTGCTAAATGGATCCTGCTCCTGCAGATGCAACTCAATAAAATGCCCGCTGACCTCTGACTGCCGCTGAGAAGCCAACAGAGGCTGAGAAAGCAGAGAGATCATATAGAGATAGAGATCTTTATCTGTGTTGATGATCTGTTATCTGTTTTAGGGTGAAAAAACAGCCATAATACATTGTACAGATTCTTCACATATCAGGGTGATATTTTAGGCATTCAATAAAGTTTGTACCTTAAACTTCCTACAGTAGACTGCACTATAGGGACTTCCACACAGGAGGAGAACTTTTTTGCTCACCAGTCACTGTGGCTAATGGTTTTTCTAGAGTTACTAGACCACTGGCCACAATATTAATGTCAATACCATGCGGAAAACTGCTATATACATTTTCTTATAATATTATCATAATTAGGGAGCAGGTATATTAGGCTGCGGTCACTTTAAGACCTGACACAGGTCTTTGTTTTAAGGGGCGTGTCTGCTGTGAGACTTCAGTGAAAACACCCACTGTTGTGATTGGCTGACATCTTTGCATTTGAAATGAGATTAAGTGCGAAGGGGGTGTGGTTTGTTGAGGCGCGCAGCAGCAGCCCTCACTGTCTGCCAGTCGAGAGAGACAGAGACTGAGCTGGGGAAAGATTACTGAGAAAGTGTTATAGTACCGAGTTGTTGAGAACACATGTTTATCTTGTTTGTATCCGAGAGCTCTGAATAAACCCGAGTGAACTTTGCAATGTTATTTCTTTCACAAAAGGCTTTTACCACAGCTAACAGCAAGCACACGACATGAATACAGTAAGAGCTTCTGTTGAGCATAACAGCCTCATTCATTTTAATGGCAGTTTGGGCAAGTGTGCACTGCAGATATATGTCTGATTGACAGATCCGAACATTATAAAGAGTGTTCTTTGATCGCTCTCTGTAGTTTAATCATTTAAATAACAGATTTGTTTCATGCTGCTAACAGAAATGACGTGAAGTTGATCGTTTTAGTCACGGACTTGATTCACTGATGCATCAAGAAGGCCATCGGCGGGACTGACAGTATTACATGATTTAGAAAGACAGTCTGACACACTGACTGTGTTCAGGTGATCCCTATTCCAGTGGATCGTGTTCCGGTGGTCCCTGTGCCGGTGGATTGTGTTCCGGTGGTCCCTGTGCCGATGGTTGCAATGCCGGTGGATCGTGTTCCGGTGGTCCCTGTACCGGTGGAACGTGTTCCGGTGGTCCCTGTGCCGGTGGATCGTGTTCCGGTGGTCCCTGTACCGGTGAATCGTGTTCCTGTGGTCCCTGTACCGGTGGATCGTGTTCCGGTGGTCCCTGTGCCGATGGTTGCAATGCCGGTGGATCGTGTTCCGGTGGTCCCTGTACCGGTGGAACGTGTTCCGGTGGTCCCTGTACCGGTGGATCGTGTTCCTGTGGTCCCTGTACCGGTGGATCGTGTTCCGGTGGTCCCTGTACCGGTGGATCGTGTTCCTGTGGTCCCTGTACCAGTGGATCGTGTTCCGGTGGTCCCTGTGCCGATGGTTGCAATGCCGGTGGATCGTGTTCCGGTGGTCCCTGTACCGGTGGATCGTGTTCCGGTGGTCCCTGTACCGGTGGATCGTGTTCCTGTGGTCCCTGTACCGGTGGATCGTGTTCCGGTGGTCCCTGTACCGGTGGATCGTGTTCCTGTGGTCCCTGTGCCGGTGGTCCCTATACCGGTGGTCCCTGTGCCAGTGGATCGTGTTCTGGTGGTCCCAGTGCCGGTGGTCCCTGTGCCGGTGGACTCTGTTCCGGTGGACAGCGCTGGGCCGGAGATGCCGGAGAAGATAAATATTATTCTTCTTGCACTTGAGTCCTCGCACCTATTTCTTTGTGTGAACATGACAATGGCGGACAAACAATCCAAACTGCCAATTCCTCGAGTGGCACCTGCTCATAAAATAAAGACGGGTAAACGGAAAAAGACAGATGACGATGATAAAAAACACACAAAAAAAGAATTAGAAAGATCCCAAAATAAAATGAGGGTAAACATCGAAGCGATTTTTCCGAAGTGGAGGGACCTAACGTGTCCTGAAAGGATTAAAAACCGATGCAGAGTTAGCCACATTTCTGCTTGACAAGTATCCCAGCTTGACTTGTTTCATTCCTCGAAGTTGGTGTGGGTGTGAATTCCTCGTCGGAGCCCATTGACTCTGTGTCAAAACTCTAGCTGCATAACATACAGATAAAATGTCACGCACAGTGCAAAGCAACTATTGAAACCTAATTCACTGGCTTGTCATGTTGGTGAAATAATGTACTAGCAAACCTAATGTAGCATTACGTATCGATAGAATAATTACTTGCATACTGTAATGTTAGTTACCGTTATATTATCGTACTAGCTATTTATTACTTATATAAATAGTGCAACATAGTTACATTACATATATTGCAAAATACGTAATGTTTTGAGGGCCAAGTTTGTAGTCAAAGTATGGGCAGGCCATAGTCAATTTAAATGATATTGTTGATGTTTCGTCTGTACCAGTGAATGTGCCATAACTGTTTGCTTTCTAGCCTGCGCGTTCACGGCCGGCTCCGTTGTGATGGGGGAGGAGCTGTGATGGGGGAGTAGCTGTGATGGGGGAGGGCTGTTGTGCAGCAGAGAGGAAGGGGAAGTGACCTGTGAGTTATGCTTGTTCAAATTTTCAGGATAAAGGCTATAACATACTCCGCAAGAACAGAGAAAAAAGTTCTCGCTCCCAGGGCTGTGAGAACAAAATTAAGCAGACCTGGTTTGGGAGTTCTCGCAGCTTGTTCTCGACACATCGTCTGAGCAGAATTTTTTTCTTGCGGGTGTCCGAGAACTATTGTGTGATTGGTCATAGGTTTAAAGTAGGAGTGGTTAATGCGGAGAAACGCAGATGGTCGGCACCTGATTTTCTCATGAAGTATGGAATGTACTGGCCAGAACAAACTAAATTCTTGTTCTTGCCACCTTGAGAAAACAAACAAATGTCTTTGTTCTTGCAGAGTATGTTCCAAGATTAAGTCAACGTTTTTCTAAAAACTCCCTACTGCAGCTTTAAATGACGTCGCTGTTTGCTGGCTTCCATCGCTTCAGACTTCCTACTGCCAGGAAACCAGGAAAATGGCTCTAGGGGAAATTTTGTTAACACAATATTGAAATGCATTACTTTTAAAAGTAACTTTCCCCAACACTAAGTGGACATACATTATGATGAATAGAACTAACAGGTGCAAAAACCAACCAACCATTGCACTGTGAAAGATGAAGTTTGTCAGAGTCAAATATTTGAGTTCATAATTCATTTGTAATTTGACGAAAGAAAATAGAATATCTGAAAATAACTGTGTGCCTCAAAATTATCGAAGCAAATCAGAGATATAATTAAGTGTTTAAATATTTACTTTCAATAAATGGCCAGTCTGTTCAGTAATGGAGCTCAGTCAGAATACAGTGTTTTTATAATCACACTGAATCCCCACTGCAGCATCAAATGGGATCATTTTTTTTAGAAGAAAAGCAACTAATTACTCTTGTGCCTTCAACCTGAGATTAATTATATTTCCTCTTATTAAGTTATTTATCACTATGAAAAGTCAATGTCAAAAAGTAAACTAAAAGTCAGCATAATAAAGAACTAAATATTAATGCAGTAGTATGTGATTTGGTGTTGCAAGCAGGCTGTAGTTATTTTTCATCTGCCGATGCTGCTGAGGTGTCTGTTTGAAGAACTTATTTTGCATTCTTATTTTTTTTCATTTGTCACAAACGCTCTCAAACTGTCCAGAACAGAGAAGAAGAGAAAGAAAGAAAGAAAGAAAGAAAGAAAGAAAGAAAGAAAGAAAGAAAGAAAATTACTTGAAAATTAAATAGAAATTGAATACTGGGTGCTTACTGTGATGTAGCATGACATTGTGTGTTTCATGCTTAAGTCAGCAAATGTCATCCATTTCTCATCTGAGAAAAAAAAAAACAGTTGTTTTATTTTAAGTTGGTATGAACCTGACAGTCTGATTAAGTAATGATTGAAAAGGACACATTTAAAACTGATATTACTTTCAGCTCATATATCACACTGGCAATGGAAGGTCAAACTGAACACACTGTGTTGTGGGATACTGATCAATCACCTGTTTTATTGTCCACTAGGTGAAAGCTGTAAATCCAAGCCCTTAGACAATAAACCGCATGGACATTTCTCAGTGATGCGCTGCTCATTTTGAGGCACATTATGAGAGGTTGCAACAGTAATTCCTCACCCTCAGCATTAACAAGAATGTCCATCGGCAAACACTTTTGTATATTTCTAATTTATTGCGGTGCACATGCAGGAACTGCATCAATAACGGTGCGTATGTTAGCTGAGCACTAATGTGAATAACTTATGTAGCATAAACATTTGTGAAATAAATCTTGCTCCATCCTTTATCTTTACTCAAAGTAGTAAGAATGACGGTCAATTAACAGACACAGTTTTAGGTAATAGTGGCCTACAGCTGATTAGCATTAACTATTTCAGTAAGACAGTTAGCCGGAGACCTAAACAATATAAAACACAAAACTACAGTCCCTGACAAAAGTCTTATCGCTTATCTATTTTCTAGAAATACCTGATATTAACCTAACTTTTAATTAATTAATTGGTGTTAGAAATAGCTCATATGAAAAGCTAAAACCCTCCCAAATGATGTTTAATGCACTGAAATAAATAATTTTCACAGAAAAAATATTTATCATTTAATCAAGACAGAAAGGTCAAATTTTGGCAAGACAAAAGTTTTGTTGCCTATACAGAAATTGAACAAATTTACTGCAAATACAAAAATATGTCAGCAAATTAAGTTGTGGTGCTGTGAGATTCAAATTTAATATCTTGTATGACTTCCATGAGCTTGAAGGACTGCATCCATGCGGTTTGGCAAGGATTCATACAATTTATTAATGAAGTCATCAGAAATAGCTAAGAAAGCAGTCTTGCATGCCTCCCAGAGTTCATCAATATTCTTTGGTTTCGTCTTCCATGCATCCTCTTTCATCCTACCCCACATATGCTCAATGATGTTCATGTCTGGTGACTGGGCTGGCCAATCCTGGAGCATCTTGATCTTCTTCACCTTGAGGAACTTTGATGTGGAGATGGAAGTATGCGATAGAGCACCGTCCTGCTCCAGAATTTGGCCTCTTTTATGCTTGGGAATAAGAGGTAGCTAAGATTTCTTGGTATTTTAGACTATTGATGTTGCCTTCCACCGTGCAGATCTCTTGCACACCCCCATACTGGATGTAACCCGGACACCCGGTAGAAAATATATACATCAATAATTATTTATACTTACAGGTTGGGATTCTGAGGAGGAAGCCGGTCCAAATAAACTCTGAGATTTGAGAAGCAGTCATTAGTAAAATGATGCATTTGTGGGCGGGTCAAGTTTTTCACGGGCGGACAAATTACAAGGCGGGCATTATGCAAATGTCTTTTCTAGAGACATAGAACAGTAATGCAGTGGAATTCGAAATACAGTTGACTCATATAGGCGGATCAGAGTCGATTCTTTCTTTTGCGAGACAATAACTTTATTTATCATGCACTTTCATCCCAAACTTGCAGAACTTTTACATTAACAAACTACATTACACACTAGGGGTTGAAGGACTTTTTTAAAGTTGACATTAATGTGAGGAAAGCCGAGTCGACATCTAGTCCCTGATGACGTCATTAATTAACAAATAAGCCAGAACCTTGAGCTGAGACCCAAGCGTGGGTTTTCTTTGCACAGGACAGCTATGGTATATGACACAGCGCTGCCCAAAAGGTTATTGCTATAATAAGCTATAATATAGACTTATTGCTTGCTAAGCTTTTTTAATCAGTTATTTTGACTTTGGGTCATTATATTTCTCACAGATTTATGCTCATTTAGCCTGACAAGCCAGACCCACATCAAGATGTTTGGTCTGGAAACTTACCATTGACAGCTCAATCCGAGGGGCGGAATAAACGGTTGTCTTTCAAACTCCCTCTGCACGCGATAGGATAGCGCTACACCAACCAGAGAAATGTGAAGCGGAGCTTGTTGATAGATTAAACATTCGCCGTATCCGGTCGGCAAAACTCTGAACACATCTTCCCTTTTTAAGAATGACTTCAGTGCCGTTCATGACTTCCAGAGTAGCGGTCAAAGCTGATTCGAAAAATTGCTGTTAGACAGCCTCTGTGTTTGCTAGTAGCCTTCACCTCTGCCGTCCCTATGTTAAGCCCCGCCCACCGACTCTATACACGATGTGATTGGCCTGAACAGACTTTGGGTTTTACAGCTCAAATCTGTATTGAGAGTTGCTAGATGATACTCGCGGCAGATTAGATTTGCTGCTGCTAGGGTGCGTCTAGATTTCTAGGCAAATGCTCATTCTGAATCAGATACAGATAAAGTTGCACGATAATCATATTAACTGTTGGAAACGGAGCGTGCATGTCAGGAAATGGCTTATCCTGTTGCGCCCACTATAGGTCAGCAGCTTAGTCGACGGTCATGCTTAAAGTGCCATGGCAGAGCATAAGGTCAACTAGTGAATTAGTCAACTAGTCTGTGCAACCCCTATTACACACTACATGAAAAGAAATACTGGAAAAACCATAATAGGGGCACTTTAAAAAAAGGTCACCAGGGATCTTCTATTTCCGGATATACATATTCCTTCTGATTTTAACATTTATTTTAGGGTCTAAGCACCGTATCTACTCTATCACAGAGTTCTGAGAGACTGTCTGTTGTGTCTTCTCATTTCATCCTCCTCTCTGCATGCTTGAGAACACCACAGCCTTTCTGTCACCCCGCTGTTCCTGACCACTAGTCCGAAAACTCTCTTTACAGTTCATTTCAGAAATGAATATCCGTGATTGATGTGAGCTGACAGTGGAGTTATCATTTCCGAAACATGTGCTACCAAGAGGACAGACCATTTCTGTGACAAAGTGAACCTTAAAGAATTGACATACACTGTATCTGTCTAGGCTTGCATTTGTAATAATGTACAAACAGGATAAAAGCTCCCTAAAGGAAAATCATGTTTTTTCTAAAATATATTTCAGGGACAATATATACTGTGTAAATACCTTTAGGTGAATATATATATATATATATATATATATATATATATATATATATATATATATATATATATAATTTCACCTAAATGATTATTAGGAACACCTGTTCAATTTCTCACTAAAGGACAACTCCGGGGATTTTTTAAGTTAATCTTGATCGTTATACCTTTGTGAGTACAGTCTATAGAAAAAAAGGAAAAAACAAAAAAACAAAAACAAAAAAAAACGAACCGGTTTGGTGCTTCAACACAGAGCTGTTACAGTTAATGCCCAGAGCTCCCACTCGGATAAAACAGGAGTTATGTGGGAACAAATGTAAAGGGTGTGTTTGTGCCTCTTAACAGACACAAAATGCTGTGTAACATGACAACGAGATGCGTTTAGCCACTTGGACAGTTTAAGACTGGAAAAATGTTGCCTGGTCTGATGAGACTCGATTTCTGTTGAGACATTCAGATGGTCAGAATTTGGCATAAACAGAATGAGAACATGGATTCATCATGCCTTGTTACCACTGTGCAGGCTGGTGGTGGTGGTGTAATGGTGTGGGGGATGTTTTCTTGGCACACGTTAGGCCCCTTTGTGTTTGTGTGTGTGTGTGTGTGTGTGTGTGTGTGTGTGTGTGTGTGTGTGTGTGTGTGTGTGTAAGCAAGCTATGCTAAAAAAAGTGCTTTGTTTATTTAATCATTTTGGACTTTTTTCTTTTTTCATGATATAAGAATAGAAAGAAAGAAAAGCGTGAAAATACAAGGAACATGCAGTGCGGAGAGAGGCAGAACACCTTTTTTTCCAGATTATCTTTTAACTCATTATTTTATTAGCACTACAGACCTATTCCACATGGCACATAATTCTCCTTATGGAAAAGAATGTAGTGTAGTTCAGACATTCTGCATTTTCCCCTCTACCAGCCCAGCATCATATATAGTAAGGTCTTTTACCCTGGGGGGCCTTCAGCCTCATTGCATCTCTTTCTCTCTCACTGAATAAAAGTGCAGACTTTTAATGTAGTACGAGGGATGCAATCTGGCCAGTGCCATTGTTGTGATGTGTAGTTAGTGCTTGGATTGCTCTGATGTGTGTAATTGCTGATAACAGCATGTAGTCAAGAATACTTCTCCCAGTGTGAAATGCTTATTGATTGGCTGAAACCATGTTTGTTTGCCCATGTTCTTTACATGTCCTGTTGTGAGGTGCACAGTATGCACATGCTCGTGTCATCAGCCTCTTCTATGTCCACAGTGGGCTCAAATATAATAGGTAAATAACATCACCTTTGACTGTTTTAACCATACGCTTTATCCCTGTACCACTTGGAAAGTCTAATTTGCTTATGCAAATTGGCAAAAGGATTCACACTTTCACGATCACATCACATATTATCTCTGCAGTCTTTGCAAACCACATCCTGTGTTTGTCTGTTTTGGTCAGCAGGACTCCTAGAAGTAAACGTGATGGTGGTAATTTACTGGACATGTGACAATATGTTATTCTGTGTTATTCAGCGAGCAGTTGTGTGCAAGAACTGATTTAGAGTAAAAAAAAAAAGAATGGCCATAAATTGGTTTTACTGGCCATGAAGCTGTTTTTATACAAATATACTTTTATACACGGAAAAACAACAACAATTAAAATGTATTTAAAGGTGCCCTAGAATGGAAAACTGTATTTACCTGAATAATAAGAGTTCTGTACATGGAACTAACATACCATGAGCCTTAAACACCATTGTTTCCTCCTTCATGTGTAAATCTTGTGCTTGAAAAATACCACTGAAAAACGAATTAACAGAAGTCCATTCTGGCAACCATATGCACGCTAGCTCTTTCTCACGTGTGCGGATGATCTGAAACATCAATAAACAAGTAAGCTGCATTTCAGCCATCTCCATTTGAGATTTTCTTCTTAAACTGTCATTTAGTCGATCTGTGTTCTGTCAGGACTCACAGCCACTAGTGCTGTCTGTGATTGTGTTTGCTGAATAAATGCACTTGTATAAATGCACTTGTGCGAGCTACTGAAATGAGCCAATCAGAGCAGAGCACAACATTAATATTCATGACCCTTCCAAATAAGGCAAAAACAACCCATCTCATTCTAGGGACAATTTCTAGGGTTGTAAATGGACCTGTAAAACTGTATCTGGACAATTTTTGCCCTTAAATAAACCACACACCCTCTATGTAGATCTCGGAGAACAATTTAAAATATTGTTTCAACTCATTCTAGGGTACCTTTAATTATAAGTAAACTCTACTTTTCAAAACCGCATCTCCTTCCCTTTCATATTACACAGTCATTATGTCAATCTTTCAGTCATTAGCTGCGTTTCCATTACAGATTTGCGAAAAACTTTTGTGATATTTCTTAAATGTCGATAAAAAACTTAAAGGAAGAAGGAAAAAATGAGAAAACGTCCACGCTTTTACCGGTGGTGGGTTTAAGAAAACAGCTTAACTACAAAACTAAATAGGCTACGTTTAGGCCTAAACATTAGCTTGTAATATTATTATTTTAATTTATATGTTGATTATGAAAAGTGAGCATCATAAGTAAGATATAAGATTCGCAATATGTTTGAGACTTGGGGGGTCACATGATTTTGACCACTTCGAGTTTTCTTTTCTAGAAAGTCTTTCTTAAAAAAATTATTTAGTTTTGTATAAATTGTATTTTTATTTTAATCGATATTTCATCAATTAATTGCCAATATATTAAATAAGAAGCAACCCAATATCGTCTGGAAGGATGTGTGTAGCTGGCCTGTTTCCTCTGCCTTTGAGTAAGGCTGAAGCTGTAGCTCTTTCTGTTTTAATACATTTCTTGAATATATGTCTTAATTACAGTAGGCTTATATATTATTTGTGGCTGCACCGGGGTCCGTCATTACTAGGTTAAAGTTACCCCACTGTCCTTATTAAGAGAAAATATGTCCTTTTAACTACATTATATCTTGTTAAGTTGTTATAACGACACAAATGAGTGGAAAAAATAATATATAGGCCCTATGTTGCAGCAATGCGGCACCGCACCTGTAAATGCAAAAAAACGTTTCCATTGCAGTTTTGCGAAAATGTCCTTTTTCGAATTGCCTGAAAAACCACCTCATGAGAGCGTAAAAACTTTTTTGCGATATATGGGAGTTTTTGCAAAATTGCCAAGTTTCCATTGGGCGTATTTTCAATTCACAATTTCAGTTTGTGCAATTTGAAGGGTAATGGAAATGCGGCTATTGAGTCAATCCACAGTTATACTGTCGACCAATAGAGTCAGGTTCCAGAAGTAAAATCACATTAATTTTCTTAATAGGGGAATTGATTTTGAACAATAACTTATAAAGCCATTAAAGATAGACCTGCTGTGAGCTATGATGTTTTTAATAGTAGCCTTTTGTTGAAGCCATCAGTCCACATTATGTAATTTATTTCTTTATACATTAGCAATGTTTGTAATATAGTGATTTACTTCGTAGCTGGTGTGGTTCAGTTTCCATAGTTTTCAAAACCAAAAGTTGCACTATATTATATATTTTGCAGCAAGGAGACATGGAAAGAAGAAAGCATAATTCAACATACAATGTGCAAAAACACTATTAGGCCATAGACATGTCATAATGTCATGGCTCTTTTTTTCCTATTAAACACACGAGGACTACTTAAACATGTCAACAACATGAAATAGTGCCGACTGACTGCCTAGGCCTTAGAGCTTTGTGGGGCATTAATGTTAGCACAGTCGGTAATATCTGTAAACAGGTGGGACAAATGATTGGACATCGTGTCCAAAGCTTGGATCTGTGTGTTAAGACCTGCAGTGTTAAATCAACTTTATTGTTTTTTTCATTTTTTTTTTCATTTTGGTGGCTTAATGTGAGAAAAACTTGTCACTCCATTTGATGGTAAATTCCACTGAGGTATAAATTGTTACATGATGTGTAACGTCACAGCGGATATTTAGTAATTGGTTTTATGTGTATTGCACACAACACCAGTGAGGGTCAGGTTATTGTTCTTACAATTGAATTTAAATCATGTACTATGTTGTAGCTCCTTATTAAGTTGCCGACCACCTGGTGAGTAAATCTGATTTGCTTACTGGCCGAAGCCAATACTCGAATTTGACACTTGGCGAGTGTTCATCTTGGACCACGATAGACTGTATATGTACTATAATATGTTTTGACTTTACAGGAATTACTTTTTTATTAGGAGACAATGGAAAAGGAGACCAAGAACCAGCCAGTTTCTTTCTAATTTCAGACCTGTACGGCATCTGATGACATGACTGTTCATTGTTTACCACATTTAACCACTGTGTGCTCACTTCAAAGTCAGAGAGGCCAGCAAACTAATTGATTAGCAAATTAGCAAAACATTAGAGGAGGGAAATCAAACCAATTAGAAACATCCTTGCATGAATCACACATCCTCTAAGCACTTTGGTTTTCAAGGCTTCCGAGTCATTGTGCTACAAGAAGCACTGACAAGCCAAATGAATCCTCAGACTCGAAGCTGAGTGGAGGCTACGCTAATGAGACAGCCGCTTTCTTTTGATACAGCTCCAGCAGCTCTCCCCATTCAGAGTGGGAGGTATGGAGTAAGAATTCATTATTAAAAAGATCTAATGTGTGAGGTATTTACTGAGGTGGCTCTCCCTCAGGTGGGCTCTGTGTTTGAAGTCGTTTTACATGAGCGGGAGGCCAGACACTGAATACTAATGTCACTCTTCTTGTTTCCTGGAAGCGGCTTACAGTGCTTTGAAGCTTACACAATATCATTTGGGTCTGTCGTAAGGCTGCAGGAACAGAGCACAGATCGGGCATCATCTCTGCAGTCAGATATCTATGACAACGGTGGCCATGTTTAAAGCCTTGGAACAATGCGTGAACAGCACACTTTTGCTTGAATAGGAAATTCTTCTCCGAAGTATGTTTGTAATTCTGATGGAAATTCAAGCACTTGCCAGGTGAAACAAAAATAGTGTTTTAGTTTTAGGTGAAGCAGTTAGGGAAGTTGTAAAGCTAATACAGTTAGAGGGAGGAAAACAAAGAGACTAGGGCCCTATTTTAACTATCCACGGTCTGAAATGCATGGCCCAGTGCATGTCTGAATTCATTTTAATAACTTTATTTTAATGGCCAAAAAAAAAAAAAAAATGCACCAGGTGGATGGTCCAAAAGGGGTGTACCTAGTTTCTTAATGAGTTGTGTGTGTGTTGGGTGTAATAAACCAATAAAACAATAAACCAGTTAGAGTCTAGTTACAGTCAACGCTTCTCCAGAGAGAAATCATTTATTTTGTAATATTTAAAAAGGTTTGTGTCACTGCACATCCCTGTGTGCGTTATAAGCAAAGTGTATGTGTGCCGTTCACTTTCCTATAGGCACATATTACTAACAACACCCTTTAAATAACACAAAAAAATACTGCACTATTGACTTTAGACCAGGTTTTTGTTGGTCAATGGCGGAGTCAATTTCAGGTCCTCAAAACATAGTCCTGAACACACTTTGTATTCAGACCAGCACTGGACATGAAAATGGTAACTGCGTTGGGCTAAAAACTAGCAAAAATCCCTTGAGTCGTGCCTTGCATCTCATTGCGGCAGGTTTACGATAGGGCCCTTTGTCTTGAGCGTTCTCGTAAATTTGTTTCGTACCTCCAAACTAATGTTGATGAATCAGGATTATTCTAGATGGGTGAGAGTGTGCCTGCAGTAGAAATTACCATTAAAACACCAAAACCATCTCCATATAAGGGCTTTCTGCATAACTTCTGCTAGACAGCCATTTGTCAGTATGTGAAAATGTATCTAATGTATCTCTGGAAAGCCTCAAAGCATGTTGTGACAGAGTTTGAGTTACAAATCATTCACCACATAAAACAGTCTTGTAAAAGAAACATTTATTCATAAGTTCGTTCCACATGAACAAGTGCACATTGCAGTGTGACTTATTCATTGTGTCTGCATTTCTGCAAATAAGAAAGCATAGATTGGAATTAGACAAACAATGCTTTTGCTTCAGCATCTGTTTATAAAGTAGGGAGCGAGAAGCTTCAGATTCTAGAGAGCATTTGATTGGACAGAACATGAGAAGCTGGGGCATGTTCAAGCTCAAACGGATCCACAAAGTTTTGCTACGGTTCCGGGTTGAACAACATGTTTCCTAGAAACTGTGTGCAATAGGGTTTGTTACCCTCCCGTTTCAATATTAGTCTAGGGGATTGAGGGAAAACGTAACAAGATGAAAGTAGAGACTATATGGAGCTTCTCAGTCCCGTGCCCAGGACTAAAGAATACCAATAACCACTGAAAACTACTGCAAGTTGATTGGTTGTATGAAGAAACCAAAAGAGGAACACAAAATGGCTTCAGGTGGCGGCATAGTCATAATAACAAACAAAACATTGTCTAACTCAATTTTAAAACCTAACCAGCGAAAGAAAAACAAAAAGACAACAGCACTTAACTCCCCAAAACAGGGGAAAGGTATTAGTAAAGAAAATGGCACCCTACTCCCTACAAACTACAATTAAAATATTACATTTAACAAAATAAAAATCAATAAAACACTGTGATGTGAATTAACAACATTAAGGATTGGAATTAACACTGCAAGCAAGAGCACAACAACAGACTGTCACAGATTTCAGAATATTCACTATCTATCAGTTGGTGAACAACAAGACAACCAGCAACAATTGTCTGGTGCTGCAGCGAGGTCCTATATTTCTCTCCTCTCCCACTCTGTGCTTCCTTGATGGCTTTTATAGCTGGTTTTCTCACCAAGAGCCAATGAATGAAGCACTAGCTGGCTATCAGCAAACAAGTATCAGGTGCCAGCAATCAGCTCATTAGGGCAACAGCACAGAAGAGAAAAAAAAAAAGAACACTACATAGTCCCTGTCCCAAATTGCACACTTCATGTGCACTTTCGGTCTTTTGGACTTAAAATGGTTGCAGCTTGCACATGTCTGTTAAATCCATGAGACCGCAGGGTGTCCCATTTGTCATTTTAGGTCTTAGAAGGGTGCTCGAAAGCACCGACTTGATCCACACAGTCTTCCATTCGTGGTAAGGGAAATGACTCAGGTTGTCACATTGTTAACTTTTCTATAATCCGTACAAAAGCGAAAAGAAGCATCAGACTTTAGGAACAGCAAGCAAAGAGAACTCCAAGGACTTCGGCTGGGTACAGCCAGCTCAATTTTCAGCAGGTAAACTACCTCTGACCTCATGATCACTTGCTTTGCAGGATTCACTCTGTACGGATGTTGTTTGATCTGCACAGAATTACCTACATCAATGTCATGAAACATTATACAGGTTCTACCAGGCACATCAAAAAACAGGGTGAAATTATTCTGCAACAACCTAACCTCACCCTTACACTGATTTTCAGGTAAATAATACAAGTACGAGTCCAAACTACTCAATATAGCAGAATTATTCAAACGAACACCAGGCGACAGTGGTTCCAAGTAATAATTCCTCATCAGGAATACCAGCAGGAGTTACTGTAACACAGGGTTTCAATGTTGGTAAAGGAAGAGAAGGCTCAGATGAATTACGTGCAACATAACGTTTTAACAAGTTGATATGGCACACGCATACGACGGCATACAACACTGATCAGGGGTATCTGCGACATCGTTACGATACTTCGCTTTTCAAAATGAGTCTTCATTTTAGACAGTGCTGTGACTAGATGAGCTTTTGCCACTTTGCAAGCTTTTTGTAAACATTCGCGAAAAGAACTGACTTGGTGGTAGGTGCTAGACAGCTAGTGTGCTATCCTTAACTCCTTCATCATCTGCCCAAAAACATTAGATGTGAAATTCGATCCCCAAGCAGTCTCAATTACCTAAGGCAAACCGAATGTCATAACGAATTTTACGATCTCTTTCAACACTACCTGTGCTTTTAAAGTATGTAACGGTACACCCCCAGGGTAACGGGTGGCATTGCACATCATTCTTAAAATGTACTGATGCCAATTTTTTTGATTTTGGAAGAGGCCCACAATCAATTAATAATTTCTCAAACGGCTCACAAATGACAGGAATTGGATTAAGAGGGGCTATTGGAACAGTCTGGTTGGGTTTGCCCGCACACTGGCAGACATCACAGGAGTGACAAAACCTAGACACGGGCCAATAAAAGTGTTTAACAATGTGCTGAAACATTTTTTCTCTGAGGTGCCCAGCAAGAACATTTTCGTGTGCCAATTTCAAAACCTGGGAACGATAACTGGTAGGCAAAACAACCTGATACACAGTATACCATTCATTTTGTTCTAACAATCTTGGTTCCCATTTGCGCATTAAGACTTCACCGTCCCAAAAGTAGCCTGCTCTTGCCGTTAAAAGATTTCAATGATCTACCACAGCACAAACACATTCTATAAGTGTGAACACATTCACTTCTGTGCAGCAGCAAGATGTTCCTTACCCACCATGGAAGGAAGCTCAACTATACCCTTGTGAAAAAGAAGTGTGCTTAATTGTATTGAAAGTGTATTTTTTGTGCACTTAATATATTTAAAGTATATTTTTTAAAAACTGCACTTGTAGATAATATGATATAATTAAAATTAAGTGCCACTTAAGTGTACTTAAAGAGAATACACTTTAATGACAATATTTCTAAACACACTTAAGTACACTTTTTTAAAATTCACTTTGTAATAATATCTAATTAATTTGTATTTTTAAAAAGTACACTTTCATGACAATATTTCTAAACACACTTTAGTACACTTATAATAAGTGTACTTTGTAATAATATATAATTAATTTGTACTTTAAAAAGTACACTTTCATGACGATATTTATAAACACACTTTAGTACACTTATAATAAGTGTACTTTGTAATAATATATAATTAATTTGTACTTTAAAAAGCACACTTTCATGACAATATTTATAAACACACTTTAGTACACTTATAATAAGTGTACTTTGTAATAATATATAATTAATTTGTACTTTAAAAATGTACACTTTCATGACAATATTTATAAACACACTTTAGTACACTTATAATAAGTGTACTTTGTAATAATATATAATTAATTTGTACTTTAAAAATGTACACTTTCATGACAATATTTATAAACACACTTTAGTACACTTATAATAAGTGTACTTTGTAATAATATATAATTAATTTGTACTTTAAAAAAGTACACTTTCATGACAATATTTATAAACACACTTTAGTACACTTATAATAAGTGCACTTTGTAATAATATATAATTAATTTGTACTTTTAAAAAGTACACTTTCATGACAATATTTATAAACCCACTTTAGTGCACTTTTAATAAGTGCGCTTTGTAATAATATCTAGTTAATTTTCACTTAAAGAAAGTACACTTGTATGACAATATTTATAAACACACTTAAGTGCGCTTTTTAAAAATGCACCTTGTAATAATGTCTACACCTAAATTTACTTAAACCATTTTAATTATGAGTTTGTTTCATAAAGTACACTTATTTTACTAATGACAAAGCACATGGAAAATAAATGCTTTTTTTTTAAATTAGTTGTCCAAATTTACATTGGTTAATGTATTTTTCTTCAAAATTTCACTCGCTTACACTCCAGTACAACATACTGTTATGTTATAACTAGCTCCTATGAACTCAACTACAAGTGTCAGTATTCTACATAATTTGACATTGTCAATCTTTATGAGAGGAGTTGTCTAATGTACTGTAGGCTACTTTACATCTGTGTACAGAATACTTTCAATATTATGTTGTTGTATGGCGATTAAACACACATTTAATTGCATTAATTGCTAGAAAAAGTTGAACAAATCTAAACCAAATTAATTTGCATTAAAATTCAGTTAAAATAGGCTACATTTAATTTTAATCAGACTCTAAACATGATTGACTTTTAGTTAGGTGAATGAGTCAAGTTCTCTGAAATACAGTCCAACTACACAGTGTGTTAGAACAACCTGAACAGAAATGGATAATTAATAAGTGATTTATAATCAACATTTAATGCACGAAATATCTTATTTTATATTTATACTTAATATTTCAATGCGCATGCGCCAAAAATACTACGTCATGATTTTGAAAAATGCGCGGTCCGCCATGATTGCGTCATCTCGATGCGTGAGGGAAATGAAGCTGAAGAGAACAGACAACAGAGGAGTGAACCGTTTGGATCATTACGGATGAGACGTTATATGCTACAAATAACGAGTCAAGTAAGTATATCTTGATATAAGCTCTCTTGATTTTACATTTTCACCGTAACATGGTAGCTCTCTATTACGGTGTAGTTATTTAGTTTAATCGCAGATAGGATAGACTCACTATGGACTCGGGAGGTGAATTAACGTTAATCATGTTTCCTATGTATTTATTGTATTATTCATATTCATGTAACTTGTTATCTAAGATTGCATTATAATAATTTCTTAAATCGGAATGTGATCGCCGGTGTGGGCATGTTCAATGAATTTGCCTGCTGTACATACAATATTTGAATCGAACTCCTACTTTTTAAATTGGACAGAAGACATTTAACGTTATATACATTTATTCCATATATTAACTTAACGTATAACAACATCCAGTAATGAAATAATGATTTTAATATGTTCTTTTCTTTTTGCATTTGGAGAGTAAGATGTTAAAGTACTATTTGTGTTTTTAATATTTTGTGCTTATTTTATTTTATTTTTTTTATTTTGTAGGATCAATACAGATGTGTTATTGGAGATCCAGTGCAAGCTGTGTGGAATCACAGAGCCATCTTGATGAGGTCAAGTTAATGTTAATTATGAATTTATGCCCAGCCATGACACAAGCTAAAACATTGCTATCAAGTCTTTAGCTTTTAAATGCTTTGCACCTTGTCCATTTGTAAGTAATACATTCCAACTTGTGCATTTACAGATCCCCTAATCATTATATATTTTACAGGCCACACACCCAAAGGAATGGAGCCGCAGCATTGCTGTGCCAGGCGTGGTAAATACAGGAACATCCTTCATGGAGATGGTGCAAGGTAAGCTGAAACTTGCAAGGCAAGATGAGGAAAAATGCAAGAATACTTTTCTCAATTTACATTGGTCTTGGGTTATTTATCTATATTTAAGTTATGTTTAATTCCCTGTAAAGTAGGAATAAAAACCATTATTAAAATGTTCTCTATTTTTAAAGTCCAGTGTCAGTGAAGATGATGTGCTCAGTGGGATACGTGAAGGAACCTCTCCAATCATTCTACCCTGACGACTGAGGTAATTCATCACATAGGGGGATGCAGTTGTGGTCAAAAGCTTACACACACCGTGCAGAATAAACTGCTTCATCAGGGCAGTACTAGATTAAAAAGAGACAACATGCTCATTTTTATGATCCCTCTTATGGCTATTTCTTTTTTTTCTTCTTTTTTTCATACAGATACTGCTGTGTGAATATATACTGTACATCTATCGTTTTAATTTAATTGAGCCAATTATAATACTGGATAGATCTGTTTTATAAACAATTTTTTTCTTTGCGTTTTCTTTTTCTTTCCTCAAGGTATATTTTTTTGCTTTCCTGCCTCTTTGGAACATGTCCATTCACATATACTGTGGAGAGATGGTGCGCCAGTTTCCTACTGATGGAGAGCTTCTGGGACATTGACATAAACAGCACTTTCCAAACAACTTGAAAATAGTTGGTGACAAACAATTTTGTGTGCCTTTGGAGTTCTTCAGGTTTTTTTTTTTTTTTTTCATTCACTATAATGCTGGAATAAGATTTTAGAATAAACCTTTTGGTCCTAATTTTGGTGCTAGTAAAGGTTTAAAAGCTTATAAGTTCAGTAACACTTTACAATAAGATCTAATTTGTTAACGTTATTTAATGTATTGACCAACATGATCTAACAGTGATTTCTTTTTATTTATTTATTTTATTTTATTTTTTACAGTGTTTATTAATAGTTGTTGACCTTGCTTAATAAATTATAGTTCAAAGCTAGTTAATTAAATTTATAGTCATTGTTCATGCAAGTTAACAATGCATTAAATAATTAACATATACACCTTTTGATTTTAAGATTGCATTAATAATAGGGGTGTAACAGTACACAAAGCTGACAGTTCGGGGAGAGAACACTAAATATAAAAATGCTTTCTTTTTTTTAATTGGTTTACTGAACAAATTGTAATTGTCCTAAACTAAAGGTTTCTTAAAGAATTAAAAATATAATATAAAAAATATCTCTACTAATTATTATTATTATTACCTTTATTTAACCAGGAGAAAAACTCACTGAGATTAAAATGTCCTGTCCTGGCCAAGATAGGCAGCTGTGTTTGCATGTACAGTTATACATAAAAAGGCACATAAAAACATAAAACATACAACCAGTCAAAAACAATTACACACCATTAATTTACTCTCAAAATGATGTAGTAAAATTTTAAAATGACTAAATGTCACCAGATCTTTTAGCTTCAACTCAGTCTGGAGCAAATTCCAATCTGAGGCTGCGACATATTTGAAGGACGTTTTACCAAGCTTAACTCTAACAAAGGGCACACAAAGATTATAATTTGATTCAGAATGTAATATATAATTGCCTTGTTGTTTCTGTTTAATCAAACGACAAAGAATGCTGTATAGTGTAGACTATATAGGGAGGCCTTACTTGCACTTGCATTGTATGCAAACGTGTAAACTTCTCATAAGACCGTTTTTGCATTAACTTATAAATCTAATTATAGGTTAGATTTTTTTCAGGTTTTCAGGTTAAGTAGAATATGAATATATAGGCTAATATAATGCATACATTTAGTGAAAGTGTTCATCTCTCTCGTGTTTTATCGACGTCTTTCTGCTGTTGAAACACTGAACGATTACACGATGTGATATGTTTTAGTAAGTTGTAATGTATCCTTAACATACCTTCTGATGTTAATTCATGTTTATTCTTTGACTATGACAAGGTGATCACATTCACTCGTGCCGCGGTGCTGCTTGAACTGATGTGTCTTTACAGTGATCTGTCATGTCACATTAAAGAGCATCAATATGGCATCACTTGAATTTAATGATAAAATTGACAGAATACATATGTTCTCATGAAAACTTGTATTGAAGTGTGTTCCACTCATTAAACAAGCCGTCTGTTAACTGTTAAAGATTGCATTCGTACCGCTCGGTACACACGTGCACTGTACCGGAAGTCCTTTACCGAACCGGTTCGGTATGAATACATGTGCCGTTACACCCCTAATTAGTAAATGTTGAAATTAACATTAACTAAGATAAATAAATGTTTATATTATTATTCATTCTAGGTTCATGTTAAATTAAGTAGTTAACTAATTAAACGTTACCCAAAGTTTTGAATCTTAGTGTTGTACATGAAACGATTCTTTTCTTTCCATTTGTTTGTATTTATTCATCTGTTGTGTGAGGTAATTTTCTGTGATGGGTAGATTTAGGTACCTTTGAATGAGGGAGATATATAATAATGCATATAATTACATATAATTGCATATAATCCTCATTGTCCTCCAGACTCTTTCTAAATGAATTTGTGTTTGTGTAAATAGTTTTTTGGGTTTTTCTTGGGCATCAAAAAAAAAGTTTTTTTTGTATATTTGTTTTACAGATTGTTTTGTCAATAAATGTAGAGGATTTAAATTTGGATGTGTTTATTATACGAAATTGCAGCTGTATTATTTGAAAAATGTAATTATGAATGTATTTCATTATATTAGAGTGTACATGTAAATTACGTTAAGGTATATTTTAGTTCATATTAATTGCTTGTTTTTAAGACAGTAGAATGGATGTCAGTACATTGAGCAGTGCACTTTAATTACAATTTTAATACACTAGAAGTGATTATGAAAGTACATATAAAGTTGTATTTAAGTACCACTTAAGTTGTTCCAAAAAATCACTCTTAATTGCAACTTATTGTATTTTATTTCAACTTAATATGTGATAAATTTGAAATCAATTACATATAATGTGTGTTAAGTACACCGAAAACATTGCATTTAATTCACACTTAAGTGTATATTTAGCTGACATTAAAGTATGTTTTAGTTCACATTAATTGCTTGTCAGTACATTGAGCAGTGCACTTTAATTACAATTTTAATACACTAGAAGTGATTATGAAAGTACATATAAAGTTGTATTTAAGTACCACTTAAGTTGTTCCAAAAAATCACTCTTAATTGCAACTTATTGTATTTTATTTCAACTTAATATGTGATAAATTTGAAATCAATTACATATAATGTGTGTTAGTGCACCGAAAAATTGCATTTAATTCACACTTAAGTGTATATTTAGCTGACATTAAAGTATGTTTTAGTTCACATTAATTGCTTGTCAGTAAATTGAGCAGTGCACTTTAATTACAATTTTAATACACTAGAATTGATTATGAAAGTACATATAAAGTTGTATTTAAGTACCACTTAAGTTGTTCCAAAAAATCACTCTTAATTGCAACTTATTGTATTTTATTTCAACTTAATTTGTGATAAATTTGAAATCAATTACATATAATGTGTGTTAAGTACACCGAAAACATTGCATTTAATTGCACAATTAAGTGTATTTAGTATAAGTATATTATCTGTGTAATAAGTACACTTTATAAAAGTACACTAAAGTGCACTTTTTTTTCACAAGGGTAGGCAGAGAGTCATAACCAGACACCTTTTCTGTCGGGACAGATAATAACACTTAAACCACTGCTCAGTCACAAAATAATTTGAAAGTTTAACCACATCTTGAAACTTTTATGACTGAGACCGAGTGACCACACATGCAGGAAACACCAGGGGAAATTTCTCACCCAGATCCAACAAAGCACACTTAGTTTGCTTACTTACAGCAATTGGCTTGGAAAAGAAATTACCACCTGCAAGATAATTTTCCAATATAAGGCTGACATGGTCTACGGGCAACTTCTTACCAAGCGGCAACCTCCCGCGATCTCTCTTGAAGCCAATACGGAAGTAATGTAAACTGCAATTCCTCAACTGGCCACTAGGGACAGGCTCCAGAAGGGAGCAGAATCTCATTGAGCCCCATGTTAAAATTCTCAACTTTAATGCAGAAAAATAAACATGTTTACAGCCTGGTACAAATTGTGGTTTTGGCTTATAAGGCTAATTTTGATCTTCATGACAACTCTGAGGGGGGTGGATTTTTTTTATACCTCATTCGTTTACGTTATATAAAGCCTTAAGGTTCTGCATAATTAAGGGCGTGGTTACAAGTGGATAGCCATTTATCCGCCGTCTATAGTTATTGCGTCACCTCAGCTCCGCGCACATACCGCCTTTTTGCCCATTTTCTGTTATCCGGGAGTGACACGCAATGACTCGCTCACAAGATGGCAACGCCCAGCTCGGCCATACTTTAAGCTTCAGAACGGCTTATCGGAATCCTATGGGTGACGTCACGGACACTACGTCCATATTTTTTTACAGTCCATGCTTCTTACACACTGCCAACTGAACCACACCTGTAACAAGATCAGACTTTAACACCATGTAATGGAACGCTAACACACCCCATTTCAATTCTATACACAAGAACATTCGCGCCGGTTCTCGGATACGAGGCATCCGAGAAACCAAGCACATCCATCAAAATCAAAGACTGGGCTGACCCTGTATCTCTCAAAATTTGTACGCTTTCAATACCAGGACTGCCAAAGACACTTGCCCTAGCTAAAGAAAGGATCCAAAAGAAAAGGTGTCAGTGGCAAATTAGGAGCCGATTGCGCTAATGCAACATTTTTAGATTTCTTACGGGCCATTTTCTCCTTCCAAGCTTGTCAATCATTGATCAAATGGCCAGGATCAAGACAGAAAAAAACAAACACTCCTTTCTCCTACATTTTTTGAAGCTATTTTAGCTCTACTACCAAATTTATGGCCATTACCTTGCATTGTAACTTGAGCCACAGGCTTTGCAGATAAGGAAGGTCTTGTCTGACGCCCAGAAAGAAAAACCCTCCGATGGGTAAGACCAAATTCATAAGCAAGTACTGCTGCATCCGAGAGTTTTACCTCTTTTTGTTAATTTAGGTGAACTACAACATTTTCTGGCACAGGTCTTAAAGTCTTCTAATAAGATTAAATTCTTGCAGCTCTTCAAGGGTGGTAATTGGCAAAACACCACTTCTTGAGAAGTGTTTTTTTTTTTTTTTTTTATCTCCCTAGCGAATTCAACGAAAGTTTGTTTGGCTTGCTTTGAACACGCTCAAAATCTTGGTCGAAATGCCTCCGACACCAACTTGTAGACTTTCAAAACCGCTGCTTTCACAGTGTCATAGTCCAATGGCGACTCTATTGGCAAAGACGCACACACCTCCTGCGCTTTGCCAACAAAATTACACTGAAGCAGCAGTGTACTAATTTGCTATATATCTTTTTTCACCTGTTTCTGTGCCGCTCTAGAAATCGGTATATTATATAAATCAGCTATCACTAGCAGATATTTTTTCTACAATGATTAAACTCCTTCAGTGTAGGAGTTAATGTGAACTTAAAACAATATGGAATTTCTCACTTACCAAGGTTCAAAGCAGCCAAACAAAACTTACCTATACAACAAAAGGATCAACTATCCTGGATGAGCCCCCAGTTGTTACGCTCCCGTTTCAATATAAGTCCATGAGATTAAGAGAAAACTTAACAAGACGAAAGGAGAGCCCAGATCTTAACACTTTTCAGGAAGATTACCACCCTCGAAGAGCTGCAAGAATGAATCTTATTAGAAGACTTCATCTTATTAGTTCAGCACATCACTGTTTCCATTTAAAAAATGTTTTGCAACTGTAACTTAGTCCGTTCTTTATGTACAACCCCAAATCAGAAAAAGTTGGGACAGTATGGAATGTGCAAATAAAATAAAAAAGAAGTGATTTCTAAAATTACTTTGACTTGTATTTCATTGCAGACAATATGAACACAAAATATTTCATGTTTTGTCTGGTCAACTTCATGTCATTTGTAAATATGCATCCTTTCCTGTCATTCAGACCTGCAACACATTTCAAAAAAAGTTGGGACAGTAAAGCATTTACCACTTTGTAATGTTGCCATTCCTTTTCACAACACTTAAAAGACGTTTAGGGACTGAAGACACCAAGTAATGAAGTGTTTCAGGTGTAATTTTGTCCCATTCTTCCTGCAAACAAGTCTTAAGGTGGGCAACAGTACGGGGTCTTCGTTGTCGCATTTTGCGCTTCAAAATGCGCCACACATTCTCTATTGGAGACAGGTCGGGACTGCAGACAGGCCAGTCAAGTACCCGTACCCTCTTCCTCCGCAGCCAGGACTTTGTAATGTGTGCAGAATGTGGTTTTGCATTGTCTTGTTGAAATATGCATGGACGTCCCTGGAAAAGATATCTTCTTGAAGGCAGCATATTATGCTCCAAAATCTCTATGTACTTTTCAGCATTTATGGTGCCTTCACAGAAGTGCAAGTTACCTTTGCCAAGGGCACTGACACAACCCCATACCATGACAGACCCTGGCTTTTGGACTTGTTGCTGGTAACAGTCTGGATGATCCTTTTCTTCTTTGGTCCGGAGCACACGGCGTCCATTCCTCCTAAAAAATACCTGAAATACTGATTCATCTGACCACAGTACACATTTCCACTGTGTGATGGTCCATCCCAGATGCCTCCGAGCCCAGAGAAGTCGACGGCGCTTCTGGACACTGTTAACATAAGGCTTCCTTTTGGCACAGTACAGTTTTAACTGGCATTTGTGGATGTAACTACGTATTGTGGTACTTGACAAAGTTTTGCCAAAGTAGTCCTGAGCCCATGTGGTGATATCGCTTATAGATGACGATTCTTGATGCAGTGCCGCCTGAGGGATCGGAGATCACGGTTGTTCAGCTTAGGCTTGCGGCCTTGTCCTTTACGCACTGAAATTCCTCCAGATTTCTTGAATCTTGTAATTATGTTATGCACTGTTGAATGTGAAATATCCAAATCTCTTCCTATCTTTCTTTGAGGAACATTGTTTTTAAACATTTCAATAATTTTCTCACATATTTGTTGGCAAACTGGCGATCCTCGGCCCATCTTTGCTCCTAAAGGATTAGATCTTTCTTGGATGCTGCTTTTGTACCAAATCATAATTTCAATCACCTGTTGACATCACCTGTTTCAAATCACATCATTATTTAACCCTTTTACCTCATTACTAGCCCTAAATTGCTCCTGTCCCAACTTTTTTTGAAATGTGTTGCAGGTCTGAATGACAGGAAAGGATGCATATTTACAAATGACATGAAGTTGACCAGACAAAACATGAAATATTTTGTGTTCATATTGTCTGCAATGAAATACAAGTCAAAGTAAATTTAGAAATCCCTTCTTTCTTTTTTTATTTGCGTTTTCCAAACTGTCCCAACTTTTTCTGATTTGGGGTTGTATTAAATATTGTCTTGGTTGTTGTTTTTTCTTTTGCTTTGTAATTTAGTTGTCTTTGCTTGGTCCCATGTTCGATTACAGACAATTAAATTAAAAATTAAAGCAACTCCAAAGGACTTCAGTGTTTTTTGCTTTTCTTGCTGCCTGCCTAGCTACTGCCAAGACCTCCTTATAACATGTGTACCATTCTCAAAACCATTTGAAACACAATAATAACCTGGCTTATACTCGGCTGAAAAAACAAAACAAAAAAAGCATCTTAAACCAGCCTATGCTGATTTGCTGTTCTCACAGCCCTTTCTGGCTGGTCTATTGGCAGGGATTTTAGACATTTTTCAGCTTTGTCAGAGCAGAAGCCTTTTTATGCAAACAGCAACTACAACAGCACAAAAACAGCGAAATGTACATTAAGCGGTTCAGGCTGAATGAGTTTGAATTTAATATGTAGTGTTAGGGGATTTAGTGCAAACCCAAACCAGAATGTTTTAGGAATATCAATACAGTGCAGCCTTGTAAGCACTGTAATTAGACTTGCAAAAAGAAGCCTGTTTTGTACATTTAATATTCATAGATTACCAAGTTCAGAAGTTTGTTTAAATATATATATATATATATATATATATATATATATATATATATATATATATATATATATATATATATATATATATATATATATATATATATATATATATATATATAAACAAAGGTCTAATTTTAGTGTGCAATATATATATTGCAGACTTGATTAACGGCACATTGTTTTTGTGAAAATTACCAACCTTAATTGATCCAAAAGCTACTTTGACATGTTAAAAATATGCTAATTACATTTGTCAGAAGAATTCATAAACATCTACATCGCTGGTGTCAGGGGGCATTTTGACACTTCACAAAACCAATGCTAACGTTTGCACATAACAGGAAGGTTAAAAACAATCATACAATCACATTATATATATATATATATATATATATATATATATATATATATATATATATATATATATATATATATATATATATTGCATATTGAAGCATATTGAAGTTGTAAATAAAGAAACAAATTATTGGAGTATGTATTACAGGAAAATACTATTTCAGTGGTTCTACTTTAAGATTTCACTTTTAATTCAATCTATTACTTGGCAATTATTTGTAATTATTTGTGACATTTACTAGTGAAGTTTGCTATTTCTGAGTGAAAAGTGTTTCTAAGTAAATCTTACATCAGTTATTTTTTTCAGTAGACAAAACAATATGCATTACTGTGAACTAAAAAAGTCTCTGTTGCTGAAAGCAGATTTGTGATGTGATGTGTATAAATAAGTTAGACTGTCAGGGAAAAACAAAACTTTTTGATGATTATTCTTGGCACAGTGTGCCCAATCCTGTCTACTATGTAGCATACTAAGTAGATCATTCCAATTAGGAGAAAACAAGATTAAAGTGGAAAACACAGGAATTTAAAGCAGTAAAGCTGGACAAGCTATGGAAGTTTGTTTCCGCCACAGAATAAAAGCGAGTTTTCTGATTTTATATCACACAATTCTGACTTTATATCTCTCAATTCTGACTTTATATCACACAATTCTGACTTTATATCACACAATTCTGACTTTATATCTCACAATTCTGACTTTATCACACAATTCTGACGTTATATCTTATAATGCTGACTTTATATCTCACAATTCTGACTTTATATCTCACAATTCTGACTTTATGTCACACAATTCTGACTTTATATCACACAATTCTGACTTTATATCACTCAATTCTGACTTTATATCACTCAATTCTGACTTTATATCACACAATTCTGACTTTATATTTCTCAATTCTGACTTTAAATCACACAATTCTGACTTTATATCTCACAATTCTGACTTTATATCACACAATTCTGACTATATCTTATAATTCTGACTTTATATCTCACAATTCTGACTTTATATCACAATTCTGACTTTATATCTTATAATTTTGACTTTATATCACACAATTCTGACTTTATATCTTATAATTCTTACTTTATATCACACAATTCTGACTTTATCACACAATACTGACTTTATATCTTATAATTCTGACTTTATATCTTATAATTCTGACTTTATATCTCACAATTCTGACTTTATATCTTATAATTCTGACTTTATCACACAATTCTGACTTTATCACACAATTCTGACTTTGTCACACAATTCTGACTTTATATCACTCAATTCTGACTTTATATCACACAATTCTGACTTTATATCACACAATTCTGACTTTATATCACACAATTCTGACTTTATATCACACAATTCTGACTTTATATCACACAATTCTGACTTTATATCACACAATTCTGACTTTATATCGCTCAATTCTGACTTTATATCTTATAATTCTGACTTTATATCACACAATTCTGACTTTATATCACTCAATTCTGACTTTATATCACTCAATTCTGACTTTATATCACACAATTCTGACTTTATATTTCTCAATTCTGACTTTAAATCACACAATTCTGACTTTATATCTCACAATTCTGACTTTATATCACACAATTCTGACTATATCTTATAATTCTGACTTTATATCTCACAATTCTGACTTTATATCACAATTCTGACTTTATATCTTATAATTTTGACTTTATATCACACAATTCTGACTTTATATCTTATAATTCTTACTTTATATCACACAATTCTGACTTTATCACACAATACTGACTTTATATCTTATAATTCTGACTTTATATCTTATAATTCTGACTTTATATCTCACAATTCTGACTTTATATCTTATAATTCTGACTTTATCACACAATTCTGACTTTATCACACAATTCTGACTTTATATCACACAATTCTGACTTTATATCACTCAATTCTGACTTTATATCACACAATTCTGACTTTATATCACACAATTCTGACTTTATATCACACAATTCTGACTTTATATCACACAATTCTGACTTTATATCACACAATTCTGACTTTATATCACACAATTCTGACTTTATATCGCTCAATTCTGACTTTATATCTTATAATTCTGACTTTATATCACACAATTCTGACTTTATAACTCGCAATTGTGAGATAAAAAGTTGCAATTGTATTTCTAAATGTTTTATTCTGTGGCGGAAACAAGCTTCCGTACATAACAGACTTTGGTTTCCTGTAATACAACCATCAACAGTGAATGATGGATGGACTGCCACAGGAATGCAAGGACTTTTGTAAGCTAATCTTTATCAATGTCTTGTTAGAAAACAATTCCTAACCTGAAGTGGCCCAAGTTTCACTCTCATCAGGCAGCTTTATTTTAGTTTGAATTTCATGAAAAATATATACTTTTTTCTTTTCTTTTTTTTTAAGAATATTAAAACACTTTTAGTGTCACATATTTTATTGGAGAAGCTTGTAGATGAATACTACTATTCCACCCTTAACAAAATGCTTTATTTTTTATTGTGATCTCAGCCCACATATGCTAGTTTATATATATCGTAGGCAGTGTTGTGGCATGTAGAGCCCTGTGTGAAAGGAATACAAATTCCTGTTCTTTACCGAGATGCACAGGATGATTGGCGAGTCACGCTCCACATAGTTGGGGGACATTCATGTCCTTCTCCAGCCCCTGCCTTTGATCATAACAAGAGAGGCATGTACGACAGAAAAAAGCCATAGCCATACAATCAGAGGCCTTCATTAAACATACCTTAACAACCAATGCGTCTGTTATCATTCAAGATGTTACGCTTAAGTGTGCTGATCAGCATGCATTTAAAAAGCTAAATATAAAAAGAAACGTGAGATGTGTGGGTGTTTTTCATGTCGACAGATCCACAGAGAGAGAGAGACACTTGGCATCAAAGAATTCTTATTCTTCTTTATCACTGCGGAGGTCTGACACCACTTAAGTTTTCTTTTCTCCCAGATGTCATTTGATGTAGTAAAATTAAACCCTAATCTTTATATACAAAATGCAGCTATCAAGAATATGCAATGATAATTGCCTCCTCTCATTTTTGTAGTTTTAAATTTACATTTTAAGAAAAGAAAGCAATTACATTCAAATGACAAATCGATTGTTTCAAAAGGTTCTTCAGCGATAAATTCAATTCAAAAAGAATGTGGCAGGGATTGATTTACAACAGCAAAGACATATTTTATAGTGGAGATAGTTCTAGAAGAGAGAGATGTCTCTTCAACACTTTGTGACAAGTTTGCACTTAAAGGACAGCTAACGAATCAGGAAAAAATACAATACGAGTGCAAAGTGCTGCAAAATGACAAAAGAACTTGGGAAATCAAGTGCACAAATTTTCATTACAAAATATTGCAGTCTACATTCCCATTACCTTCCATTTAATAAACTTAGTGTTGTTGCTGAAGCAGAGCAAAGTATAAAAACTCACAGAAACTCAACTTCATAACATTATTAGGCTATATAAAATTGTTTAGCCGCACAGTGCAATATTTTTCCTTGCTTTTATGGTACTGTCTTTTCAATATAAAAGACAAAGTGAAAAATTCCCTCCCTTCGTAATCTCTTCTCTTCAGATAAAGGGATTCAAAATGATTACAGCCTTAAATTATTTTCTAATCTCACTCGCACAACATAGAGATGTAACGTTTGCCAATTTCGCTCAGTCAAATCCTCAAATCCAGTCATGGAATGGTTTCATCTAATTTCACGTTGTGCTGTACACACAGAAGACCACCGTCTCTCACGGACTGCTCGAAAAAATAAATATCATGAAAATCACATGCTTCATAACAGCTTGAGAATTTCCACACTAATGTTGTGAAAAAGAAGTGTGCATAATTGTATCTAATGTGCACTTGTATACTAGCAGTACTTGAAGATAAAATAATATGGTTTCACTTAATATTTGATGGTCCCTTTAACACATGATGTAAACTATAAGCAATGTTGCACCTGCATGTCTAGTGTATACTCTCATTAGAGTGTTAGTAGAGTATTAGTAGACTGGTATGGGTTATGGTTGAAATAAATTGACATGCTTGCTAATGTTACTTGTAGTTAGTAGAATGTCTTTGGGGAGCATAACAGTAAACAGCTAGCAGATATTAAGCAGACAGTCTGCTAATACTCCAGTTAGTTGACGTGACTTATATTCAACAAAATGTTCAAAAACAACTACACTAAAACAGTATTGTTGGTTTAACTCAAAAAAGTAAGTAACCTGTTGCCTTAAAATTTTGAGTTTATTGAAATTACATTTTTAGTTGATACAATGAAGAGAATTATAAATCATGAAAATAGCACAACTTCACAGCATCTTCACAAATAAAACACACACTATTTGAATATTTGAATAAAGGTTGTCGAGTCTCAACTCTGCAACTTCAATGAATTCACGATTTTAAGACAACCAGGTAACTTATTATTATTATTTTATTTTTACAGTGTAGCAAAATAAATTGTTCCCAATAATATTAATGAATATTACACTTAAGTGCAATAATACTTCAAGAGAGTACACGTTCATGACTTTCACTTTCATGCCTCTTAACACACTTAAGTACGCATTTAAATAGCGGACTTTAATTATGTACATTTATTAAAGTATACATTTTAAATCATTGTGTTTTAATAAGTCGTGCTTAAAATGCATACCCATCAACATAAAAGTCTTTGATTTAATAATTTCCACTTGCAAATTCTGCCATGTAAATAGTGAAACCGCCATGGTGTGATCGCAACTGACTTGAGACTTTTATTGGTTAATTTCTTTCAACCTGGAGTTTAAGAAAAGTTAAACAGAAAATATGGTAGCTTATGTAGGCTGTAACTGCACTTGTGCACGTTACGACCAAAACACAGCCATGACTCATTAAGAGACTTAAGGAACAACCCTTTTGGACCATGTGTCGGGCACGCCGATCATTGTTTCCATCGTTAAACTACCAAAAGTGGATTTGGACTAACTGCACATGCCTTCCGTGCAAGGATGCAAGGAAATAAAATGAAGAAAAAGGAATTAAGGAAATCTTATTTGTACATTCGAATATTCTTGATCACTGAAGCATCACTGGCTTTCTTTGATCAATTTCTGGGTCACAAGCTGGAGCTCGGAGGATCGAGCAAACTAGGAGACATCTATTTGAGTATTGAGAAGACCCTAAGACTAGACAGAACAGACCAAGACAAGAATATGATATTACTCCCTCCCCAGCTGCCAGCCTGGAAAACTTCAACAGAGGAGGGTGGGCGGAGGTTTAGGAGGACAGAAGAACTGACCGACGGGACAACCCAGGATGAAGGAGCCAGGGAGGAGATGATGGAGTTTCCTTTCCTAGCTTCCTTTCCTCGTGTCTTATCTCCAACACTTCAGGATGTGAGGGAAGGAGGCAAGGAAAAGACGCGAGGACGGAGGAATCGAATCAAGTGAAGCGATATACCATCGCTTCCTTTGGCGTCACTTCAAAGCATCATCAAATAATGTGCACCGCTGGATTTAGTTTGCATGTCATAATTCTTGAACTTTAGAGATAACTATTTATATTGTAATAGTTTTTTTTTTTTTTTATTTATTTTTTTTTTTTTTTTTTTTTTATTTATTTATTTATTTATTTTTTTTATGCAAACAGACAAGTACAATATTTACAAAAGAGAAGTAAGATGCAAAATACAAATACAAGGGCCAACAAAACATAACATGCCAGTACGATGTGTGCGTGTGTATGTATGTGTGTGTGTGTGTGTGTGTGTGTGTGTGTGTGTGTGTGTGTGTGTGTGTGTGTGTGTGTGTGTGTTGTGCGTGTAACTGGTGTGGGAGTGTTAATGTATGAATAAAGAATCATGTAGGGAAGTACAACAGACATAACCAAAAAATATATGTGTATAAATAAGGTGACAACAGCAATAGTAATAGCAATATTAATAATAATAACAATAATAATGATAAATCCAATTAATTAGAAATGACAAATAGTATTAATAGTATTATCAGTAGTAGTAATGACAAACATATATACAAATATACTCTTTTCATCCGGAATGAGGGGAAGGTTAAAGGGGTCAGGAAGAGGACAAATAAAAACAATAGTAGTAATAGTAATAATAATATTAATAATGGTAGATATTGATAAAGTCATTAATAGTGATAATAATAGTAGTGGTAACAATGATTTTAATAATAATAACAATAAAAATAATTATAATAATGGTAATATTGATCAGCTATTAATATTGTAATAGTTTCAACCTCCACAAAATATCACATTTGCTGCTGATGAGCTCCATCGGTTTCCGGGAGGACAGGGGAGCGAGGAAACGAGGAAACGAGGAAACGAGGAAACGAGGAGGGATATTCAGAAGCACCCCAGTGATATGACGGTGGGAGGAGCCAGGTGGGAACCCAGACCTGGAGGTCTACTCCCTGACCCGAGCTTGACGGGACCCGAAAAACTGGCGGGTTTCGGGTCGTGTTTGGGCTAATGTTTAATGAACAGCCTCTGGTTCGGGCTAATGTTTAACGAACAGCCTCTGGTTCGGGCTAATGTTTAATGAACAGCCTCTGGTTCAGGTCGGGCTCGGTTTTGTAACTAAGAAAAAATAAATTGTCTATAGTTTGCATGCTTTGCCTGCTTGCGGTGTTGTGACCAGAGAGAGAAAGCAGATAACAGAAATCGCAGATTAAACCTGCATGCGCACACACATGTAAATATATGATTTTTATTTCATCATTATATGATAGGCTATATCATTTATTTCACAAAATGTTTTTAAATGTTTTGGGCATGTGCCACCACTCTCGGGCGCTATTTTAGTCACAACACAGCAGACGACAGAAAGCAAACATGAATAACGCAAAAACCGACTGAGGGAAAACTTATCACAGTTCCATGTGATGATGCAGGAAAAGCTGCACTCTGGAAGAATTATGATCAACTGTCGATGCCGTTCTCTACCGTCAAAACTCGTACTCAGAAGGATATACTGTATTATGTTTAGAGTTTCAGAGAAACCGTTACAACAATGTATCAATGTTTTTTTTTTTTTTTAAATTCACCTTTATTTAACCAGTAAAGTACTCGTTGAGATTAAAAATCTCTTTTTCAAGAGTGTCCTGGCCAAGATAGGCAGCAGTACAACCCCACATACAACACATAATACACAAATAGGAGGAAGAAGACTGCTTAGACTTGTGTGTTTTATTCAGTTTCTTCAACTTCAAAACATTAATCGTGCTCACAGCGTTATAATAAACTCAATAGAAGCAACACAGTTTCTCTTTCCCTCAGTGCTCGTTCTCTTGTGGCTTTTATACCGTCTCTCTGTGCCAATGATTGCAATCAGACAGAGGTGTTTATCATTTGCACTTGACCTAGCCTACTTGCTTACCGCCGCTCTGAAATCACGTGACATTGGCAATCCGAATCATTGATCGATTCATTAATTCATGGCCATTTGAATTGTTATTTGAGGAACACGGAAGAGAAGACAATGCTGAATAAAGTTGTAGTTTTTGATATTTTTGGACCAAAATTAATTTTCGATGCTTCAAGAGATTCTAATGAACCCACTGATATCACATAGCGTTAGACAAAAAGCCCTACGTTATTACGTTCACACATGATAGCCATGCATGCAACACACAATACACATCATTAAGTAACAAACCTCATTACGTGCCCCTTTCTAAGACCTGAAAGTGTGTTTTGTCCAGATAAGTTCTTTAGCCCTGTTAATACAGTGATGTTTTTGTCGTTAAGCCTTTGTGCACTTTGAACAGACAGTAAGGCTTTCGTCCCTCTAAAGACTGTGACATGGCATGAAACCAAGACCCCAGGCAGTGCCATCTGTCAGCATGGCAGCCACACACAGAGTGCTGGAGAACGCCATCAGACTCATACCGTGCAGAGTTCCCTCTTTTTAAATCAAAGAATAATATTAGCTTGTATTTAAGTGTATGTTTAAGTGCATTCAGTTAAGGCCTGTACCATATATTCACATTTATTTAAGTCCATTTTATGGCATGCAGAAAATGCTTTAAACTTCGAATCAGCGTGATCACTTATATAGATGAAATGCTCCTCAGAATGACTGGGACAGTGGGCCACTCGGTTTGCCAAGTGTTTCCATTAGAAACACCCTCATTTCCTCATGCAGATTAGTGGGTCGGGCTTGAAATCCAGGGCAGAGAGTGTAATGAGGAAAGCAAGAGCAGTGCTGTAATGTCACACAATTGACATACGGAAGCCCAGAAGGGCCACAGGGGATTTAAATAAGAGAGCTTTCTCTGACTCTCAGCTGTATTTACTTCACATTCTCATTAGCCTCTCAAACACACGTGCACACACAGGTTGGCTAACATACTAAATCACATGTAAAGTTGAATATAATGTGAACTGTAGCGTGTTGTTTGAAATTATATTTAAAATTAATGTATTTTAAAGGTATAATATAAGTAACTTTTTATGTTCACAGTTAACACATATTTTCATTAAACTTCTTCCAAAATGTGTTTTTTGTCTTATCCAGACTCACTATGGTAAGACTGTTATAAGTTATAATTAAATGTAATAGTTTTAGTTAACAATAAATGCTTGTCAGTACATTCGGCAGTACACTTTATCCATATTTTAAAGACAATAGATGTAATTACATATAGGCCTGGTTTTACAGACAGAGATTAGATTAAGCCAGGATTAGGCCTTAGTTCAATTGGGACATTTGCAGTAAGTAGTATTTTTAAACGTGCCTAAAATACTACTGGTCTGCATATTGAGTCAAAACAATGGCACTGACATATTTTAAAAACTGTCAATGCAAGTTTCTTTCAGTTAAAACAGCTCAAACATGCATTTTAGTCTGGGACTGTGAAATCTGAGGATAAAGATGTGCTTAAATCCTACTTAAGCGAGTCAAAAAAGCTCTCTTAAATTTAGCTAATTGCATATACATTTAAACTATAATACATTTCCATTTATTTGTAAAAAAAAAAAAAAGAAAAAAAAAAAAGAAGAGCAATTAAGTGTCTAAAACATTACATTCAGTTCACACTTAAAGTCCCCATGTAATCAAAACTGAAGTTTTAAATAACAAAATAGTCTGGCTTTTAGCGATACTTATTTATAATAATAATAGTTTTGTATTATTTAGATATAATTTATGTAATTATTATTGCATAAATCCATGACACGTGTACAATTTAGTTTATTATTAAGCACTTAGTATATAGGAAGGGTGACACACAGTGTATGTCAATCTCATGTTAATCTTAAGTACCTACAGAGTAGTATTGTTGACTAGACTTTAGTTTTTATCATATTTATGAAAGAAAGATACGCTGTACTGAGTCTTGGGCGGAGCTAAATAACCATGAGCGCGCAGCTATTCCATTGAGAGCATCTGAAAGCTGTAGACGTGGAAAAAAATAACTAAATTGTCCTAAATAACCAATGGCTATCAATCAGATTCAGCCATACATATATGATCCAGAATCAGATCCAGAGGCTGACGTTGAAGAGAAGCAGCAGCAATAACGTCTACAGCAGGACATCTCTATATGGTAATGTTATGTACTGTAACTGTAAATATTTGCTTAGCGGCTTGTGTAAATGACTAATTTCTACTTTCATTACGTCGTCATAATTTTTTTGTTTTAAAAGGTGTACATGTGGAAAGTGCACATTGCATGCTCCATTGATAAATGAACCGTTCATGTTGTTTACTTGATGTGTTTACTTGGAACCGCTCCATCTTTAAGCATTAGACGATCAGAAAATCCGGAGTTGAACTGGGTCTTGTTTATACAATCATCGCTGATATGAGGGAACAAACTGAACAGGCTTGTCTAAAAACACAACATTGTTGACTTTGTGAAGTCATGTGACCTGTGCAGTGCAGCCATCAACTTCCCTAAAGCCGGGCAAAAAGTGTTGTTGTGCTTTCGCTCTCTCGGTCTGGTTGAAGTGTGCTCACATGCCCTTACCGGAGAAGTGCCCATACAAGGAATTGTTGATGTCATGCAAACCACTACTCAAAAAAAAACCTTCTGAAACTTGTGAGAAACCAATCTTGTAAAAATCTGCAGAGAGAAATCAATATCGCTGCTTCACACACGAGAAGTGATCTCATGTTCAAATTCCTCAGCATGCGATTAACTGTTCGCTGCTGATGTCACAACTAAACTCAAACTTAGTATCAAAGCCTGAGTTGACAGAGAACGTTGACGGCCAGCGTCACAGTACCTACAAAGCCTGAATGAACTGGTTTGGTTCTGTCAACTCAAAACTAATCATGTAATCCTGAGTTTGTATGCCATGATACGGGCCACAGGCCTACAAATACAAAAAAAAAAAATTTTTTTGGGGGGGGGGGGGGGGGGGGGGGGGGCTAGAGTAGTATTGCTTGCATCCTTCATATCTCCAAAAAGTCTTTAGTTTTATTATATTTATAAAAGAAATATAGGCTGTACCGAGTCTTTCCGGAAAAAAACGAGCGCCTGGAGGCGTATCGTGTGGGCGGAGCTAAAGAATGACAAGCGCGCAAAGCGGTGACGTCCTCAAGCGTGGAGAAACTCATGGCTATCGATCTCAGCTAATAGATATATGACCCAGAATCATTCGGAGGCTGAAATAAATTGAACAGGAGAAACAGCAACAGCAGGACGTCCGTCTCTGTGGTATGTACTGTATTTAGTGGCCTGTCAACATTTGTGTGTGTATACTCGCAGTTTATGAGGACATGATTCGGTTTATGGACTATTGTATGCGACTAAACCTTAGCAGTAGCAAGCAAAACGGTTTTGCACGTCAGACTAGTGTAACGTTATACAGAGAACAGCAATAGAGTCAATTTGAATGGCGAAGCACGCGATCGTGTCGTTTACTGATGTTTACTCACGTGACGATAGCCAACAACAGACATTTGAAGCAGTTTTACTCACCAGCTGCTTCCAAAGCAGGACCGAACCTTTATCGCTGGGACCGCTCCGTCAAAAACACACTTCTTTGGTATGATTTGGTTCAAATCGGTTCAAATCCAGCTTTGCCTTCCCGGAATGTTGTGCTGAAGCGTTGAAGTCGCTTGATGTCACCCATAGGAATAAAGTGGAGCGCGGCGCGGACTATAACGACAAGTGGAGCTGCACCTGAGACTGTTTACGGCGTGCATTTCCTCTCTCGCTCTAGTCACGCGCGCGCGCACCCTACCGGGAGAAAAGCCCGTACGGCCCATACAAGGACCTTCCACTCTATTAACGTCAAGCCGAGCCATACTCGAAAAAAACTCTCCGAAACTTGTGAGAAACCGGAAGGAGTATTTTTGACACAGAAATACTCCATCAAACGTCCAACATTAGTTTTTGAAACTTTGTCTATGTTTAGGATGGGAATCCAAGTCTTTAACAGTGTAAAAAGCTCAGTATGCATGAAACAGCATTTCACCCCCCCTTTAATGACATGCAACTTTGTTTCAACCACAGGTGGCGATAGAGAGGCCGAAGTTCCAATGTGCAAAATCATAGCAAAATACATTATTTTCTCTCACAGGACATCGTCAAAATTTCAGATAATTACCAAACTAATGAGACACACTTACACAGGACATATTCAATATCAATATTGAGCAGTCACTATAGATATATGGAGGCTGCCACCAGCTGATAAATGATTCCTGTCATTATCTTGAGAGATAATGAAGTGGGCTATTGGCATTGATCCGTTGATCCGAGGCTATTTGAAGGAATTATTTCCTGTTGTTTGACAGAAATGTATCGATTTAGGTGGTGACACCATTAATAAGATCTTCCATCTCTTCTTTCTGTTTTCCTTTTTATATTAAACACAAACACTTCATAATGGTGATGGAATTGCAAGTGATTACGGTTTGTATTCATTAAGCCAAATTTTTACTTCATTACGAAGGGGGAAAACACAGAAAAAAATAATGTCCTTGTAGTTACTAATGAGAAATTGCACGCTTGGTCTGCCAGTCGTGACAGTGACCTGAGCCGGAGGAACAGAAAATAAGCAATGATTTCTCATTATTTATCTTACAAAATCAGATCCTTCACATTTTGAAGGCAAATTTTCTAACAAATCCAAATTAGTGCATTTGCAAAGCATTGCATAAGAAAAAAACACTCTCATTTCAAGTATAAGTACAGCACAGACACAAAGGGACTGAACACTTACGCTACCATCATGATTATCCAAAGCACATGGGTTTTGTTCACAATAAATTATCACTGAATATTTGCCTGAGCGCCAAAAACAAGTCCACTGTTGAAGTCTAATAAAGTTCGGGAAACAGATGCTTGAGGGAAGGAAACAGAAGAAAATCTACTGAAGGGTTTGGGGTTGTATGTGCCAATCCGCTTTATCATGACATTGTCATTGTCATTTCTTGCTTAGGAGCAGTGTTGGAGTGTTTTTACAATATTTTGTTACTCTCTAAAAAAGTACATGCAATTGCTCCTTAGTTACTTTTAATGGAAATATACAACGCCATCTCACGGCCAATTGGCGGCTTTGTCTAAACCCCAGTGGGTAGGTTTAGGGGCGGGGTTTGAGGTATGTCATTCATACGAATTTGGCAACTCGTCAAATACGTACAATTTAACCAAAAACGTATAAATTCATATGAATGATGTTGTACAAATTCGTACGAATTAGCCACCTCGTAAAATATGTGCAAATTGCAGTGAGATCAGGTTAGATCAGGTCTGCACTCACTTCCGATCTCTCTCAACATGGGGACAGGAGAGCTGTCAGCAAAGACTATAGATATACAAAGATGTTGCAAACTGCAACACGCAATATGGCGTAATACTACGTCCCACCTTCTAAATAAACAAGTGAGTCGCTGATTGATAAAGTCATTGTGTCATTGCAGCTGCCGTTAGAAGCTCCGGTTCATAGAAACCCAGTACTCATGCTTAGGACTGCACATGGCATTGGCTCGTGGTCTAACCTGCAAAATAAGCTTTTTAGCCCTATTTGAACATAAGAGACAACATTTATGATACCGTTCATGTCAGATTTTGGTAGCAACACTGCTCAGATGATTGGCTCAACATCCCAACAGATCTTAAAATTAGGGAACATTTGTATTCTTTAGTGTAAAATTACCTAGCTAAAGTTACACATTTTTATTTCAAATAAATATTTGAATGTGTAAAATATGACAATCTGTTTGTCTCCCTATTTTGATAATTATATCGTTATGGTGAGTCATTCTTTATCGTTTTTTTTTTTTTTTTTTTTGCCGATGTTACTGTTAGCAACACCATACAAGAGGTTGTGAAACCAAATGTCGTTAAACTTCCATTGGACTTAATGCAGCATAATAAACTACATTCAAATGCATAGTCCTAAAGTATTATTGTAACATGCACATTTTGACAAATTTCTGCCTCTCATTTGCCACTCTAGTTAAAGAACGGCCCTGTTATAAACCTCTTTACATCTACTGGCAAGGTCAAAATGCCAATGTTAACTAGACAAAGCTTGACCCTCTGGTAATGACAACTGTGGATGTCCATGGAAATATACTGTAGTTGTGTGTGTTACAGCATGAATTTATGAGTGCCTTTGCGACTGTGTAAAATAAGACGTAGTATGTGAAAACCCCTAGTTGAGCCCATTACAGTGTTATTTTAGTGTCATTAATAAACTATTTATTTTTATTAATATTTTGAATTAGTTAATTAAAAAAAAAAGTGTTGTGTTTTTGACATTATTATATTTTTAAACATCCCTATATAGTTTTGAATCATTTCAGTTTTAAATCCCTAGGGGCCAGATTTACTAAAAAGAGCAAATTAGCATGAGAGCACAATAGGCCTTCATCTCAGCGGAACTGGTTACCCAAAGTGCTCGTCGACGCAGTGTGTAGATTATTCCATCTATGTATATTTTCAACGCGCTGCAATCACCTAGTTGAATAAACAACTCTGAAAATGAGCTTTTTCAGGATGATAGAGATAGAAGAGGATGAGAAGAGATATTCTGATGATTACTATGTATAGGAGTTTCAAACTCAACAGATCTTGTAGTTTTACTACAAATAATAAAAAACATGGTTATTGTAGTTAAACCATGTACCACAAATGAACCATGGTTTTGCTAATATGATATTTGTTGCCATAAATTTGCCATAATTTTGGTATTTGTTGTAAAATTGTGGTAATACAAATGTTAATTAACCTTAAAAAGTAAAAAAGAAAAACGTGGTTACTACATTTTTACTATAATAAAACCATGGTTAATTTTCATAAGAGGGTTTATCAGTCAAATTCATTTAAAAATGTAAATTCAACAGGTATGAAATATAATCAGTAAGAGAAAAATATCTGAGGTGAGTGTCATTGTTTAGAATTAGAGCAGTCGGATCGCTGCAGTAACACCGGTGACATGATTCAGAGTCTGAATTTCAGACATTCTTTTTGAATCAGTTGTGATGGGACTGGAAGTAGCGATACACTGCTTCATACTGGATATAGGAAATGTGATAAAGGTATATTCCAAAAAAGCGCAGATGGGTGTGGAAAGTTCTGCACGTGATCTATACAGACAGTGCGCAAATGAAAAAACACAGACGCAGCTGGATTATTTCCATGATGAACAACACAATCTACCAAGAACAGCAGGTTCGTTTTTTTAGCAGTAAATAAGGGCACATATACCAGTATATTGACGAGCACAAACCTTAGTAAATCAACTCACATAATTCACAACTCACATTTAAATAATCTCCTCCCATAAATTTTACATTTGAAAGGGAAACTCGTACAAATGCATATGCAATAAGGTTGGCTGCAAAAATAACCCTGTCCACGCTAATTTAGCGTGCTAATTTATCAGTGTGTGTATTTAGGAATCCTGGCGGTAGTTTTTTAACACAGTTTTTTAAGAGGATTTGCAATGGTGCAAGCTCTTAGTAAATCTGACCCTAAATAAAAATGAGAAATTGTGGCTGAAAAAGAATATTTTTTATATTATATTTTATTTCAGTTAATGTTCATTTTATTTCAAGTAATACATTTTTATGGTTTTAATTTTAGTTAACTAACCCAGAACTGTCAACACATTTTTCATTTCCCCCCCAAAAAAACCTGATTCCTGTCACTCAGACAAATTAATTTTGCGAGAAAAGCACTTACCTCCAGCTGGCAGAGAGTGTGCCAGTTTGATCAGCAAAAAAAGCTGGTGTACTAGTCCTCTTATGATGCCTCATCTCACAATGTCAAATCAAATAAGCTGTTTGATAAACGCCACAGAGGGTTTAATTATAGTAATGATCTCATCTCCCACATCAGCCTGCCTCTCATGGTGCAAAGCCACATCCACAGGCAGATTAAAAGCCTCCCTCCCTCCCTCGATGTCTCTGCCAGACACCTGCTGCAACAGCCTCTTAACACTGCAAATTCTCTATGACAAATGAATATAGCTGCACTTTAAAGAAAGGACCGTGTCCTCACTGCGAGAGCTGTTTTGGCCTGTGGCACAACAGGAAAGACTTCCTGAGCAGGTACATGGGGATTTGCTGAGGATCTGCGGAAGTATTGGTTTTCCAGCCAAAGAATTACTTCTCATTAGTGACTGTGCATGCTGCTTCCACTTTGAAAACACAACAGGAAAGAGTCGTCAAACTGGGACATCAGTGTGAGGTGTAAGTACCAGAGGCAAAATGATTCTCAATGAGTCTCGGTTTTTCAGCAGCTATGTAGAAATCTTTGGTTAATAAAAGTTAATATTGCTAAATGCCACAAAGATTTGCATAAAAGCCATTTTCAAATATGACTGTGACCTGCCATTAGAATAGGCAGATATCAAACCTGTCATGCAGGTGGTTCAGTGGCTCTCATTTGGTGTAAATGATGTACAGTGTCGCATCAGATCAGAGTAAAGCTTAAACGTAGGGTGGACAATTTTCGGAGAGGCTAGCAATAGCAAGCTAGCTTTGAAAGCGTAAGATTCCACCCTCGCTTCAGAGCGTCTCCAAAGCCATGCCTCCTAAAAAACACATGAGAGAGTACAGCAGGAAGCAAACAAAAGCATCACGAGAGAAGTAACATAGTGTTAGACCATGAAAAAATGTGAACGACGCGACTTCATTCTCTTCCACTGAACTTTTTGAAGCCTCCGGAGTACAGAATATGGCGCTGACATCTTGCGCAGATTGGGGACTGAGTCTGCACAGCAGCCAGTGATCTCGGGACCGGAGTCAGAAGCAGGAAGTTGAGGCACAATATGAAAAGCCCACCCACACTCTCGCAGATGCAGAACAATTCATTATGTTGGTGTGAAATTAACAGTTATGGAAGTTTAGAAATTAAAGCTAAAGCTCCAATCTCCTCCCCAAAATCCTGAAAAAAAATATTTTAGTGCCTCAGTGACAACTTCACTCAGAGAAGTCGTCAATCTCAGCTGTCAATGACGTCACACCCCCCGTTTTTAATAGCGTCAAATAACTATAATGAAACTTATTTAAAGAGCAAACACTTAATTAAATCATTGTGATAAAAACTGCATACAATTACAGAAACCATTTAAACCATCAGAAATTGAAAATCAATTATTTGAAGTGTAATTTAAAGCTGCATTATGTCATTTTTCCATCCGCTAGATGGCGCCTATTCAAAACAAAGGCATAGTTTGACGACACCAGGTTTGAGCTCAGAATCTTGGGACATGTGGTCTTCACCTCACAGCCAATGGAAATAGGACTCAGGCAGAAGTTCATGGATGCGGTTCTTAACGTTACTGTAGTATGAAGCAGAGCAGGACAGAGTGTTGAGGAGCTGAGCAAGGCCGCTGGAGCGATTGTTACACAAACTCATGCCTCATGCGTCGCAAGCAGCCGGACATTTATTATGACGGGACACAGTCGCCGAAGCAATTTCCGCTTTTCTGGTCATGAGTATGAGGTAATGCAGCTCTGTTTATCATATTAGGCCCCATTTACACTGCACAGTTCAAGTGACCCAATTCTGATTTTTTCCTCTCATGTGGCACAGATCAGATATGACATGTGAATGTGTAAGCAGTAAAAAAAACGCATGAATTCCGATATCCTCAGATCGGATTCAGGCCTCACTCATATGTGATAATAAATCCGATATGATTCGGATGCGTGCATTTGCGTCTGCCATGTAAGCGGTCAAATCAGATATCCCCCAGTAAATGCGAGTCGTACGTCATTGAAAAAAGGACGGAGGCGAATGACGTCAACTCAGGTGGACACAAACTGCGATCCAGTGTTGCCAAGTCTGCTACTTTAAAACAGTTTTGAGTTGCAATTGGACGGGTTTTGTTGTGAAAACCTGGCAACCCCGTCAAGGGCTCTCCTCTTTTCTCCGTCTTAAAAGAGTAATGTTTTGCCGACTTTAAAGATGTGTGGAACAGTGCAGACAGCAAAACATTGTGCAATCATTTTGTCTGCGTCCATTGCATATTGCGCTGTTTTACTTCCTTTCACCGGTTAAGAACGTCTTGGGCTGTTTTGCCAGTGTACAGTGTAAATGCAAATATCGGATACGGGTTGCTTTTGAAAAGATGATGTAAGCGGGTCGTCAAAAAAATCGTGTCACCAAATCAGAATTGTGCATCAAGACCTGCAGTGTAAATGCAGCCTTAAAAACATTTACGTGTGTTTAAAATGATGTTATGACGTTACTCTGTGCGTTCGCTCAGCGGCTGCTGTGACACTTGTTCACACTGCTAAGAGTAAAGCGTTTCTGCCAAATAAAACCAGAAACCAAGGGTAATCAAGATATGACACAATTGACAGGCGTCCTGGGTCCTTGGTTAAAATAGAAATTTTCTCACAATTTACAAATAGTTGGAAACATTTGGGATATTTTTGGGTATTCAACATTTGGGTAAGTACTCAACTGAACAAATCGTGATCGAGGCGCAAAGCAGTGTTGCCAAGTCCACGGCTTGAGTGTTACTTTTAACCCTTTTCCACCATAATGAACCGGGTGCTAGTTCAGAGTTGGTTTGACTGATGAGCCATCTAAGAGCCAGGCTTGTTCGAGATGCATCGGCGCTGCTAATAACCGAGATGCATAACTGGCTCAAGCTGTATTTTGTATGATATCAAAATATACCGCATGAGCGATTCAAAAGCCTAAGGAGTCGTATGCTCTCGTTGTACTTTGATGTCAAGCGGTCATCGGTCTGCACAGCACCGATGCATCTTGATCCTACATCAGCATCAAAAAACAGCGAATCCAATGCAATCCGTGATTTGTATAGACGGAAGAGGTGGGAGAGAGTCACACATGTGCAAGTCTCAAGCAAGTCCAAGTCATTTGTTGTAACAATCAAGTCAAGTCAAGTCAAGTAAAGTCACTGCTTTATGTCAAGCAAGTCAAGTCATAGCTTCGGTCACGCAAGTCATACAAATGTTCAATGATTTAACTGAATTTATATATTAAAATTAGCTACAACTATAGTAGTTATGGACTATATGAGGTTAATTTGCAACAAAAAATGCAATATGCATTTCTACCCAAAAAGGTGTCCACATACAGCTGAGTTGTTAATACAATAAAAATCTAAAAATTCAAAATAAATACATTAAAGCTACATAACCTAAAATGGAAATGTAACATTAGGCCAATATTGAGTGAGATAAATTCTCTTTGTATTATTTGAATGTAAACTCTCCTTCTACTCCTGTACAGCCTGACCAGGTTGTGATTAATGTTATAATTAATAAACTTAATGAACTCAGATTGTGTTAAAAAATACAATAGACAAAATGTAGCTAATATTACTCCTTTAAATCATATTTTACTAAAATGTTTTACATGTGTGCAGTGTTGGCTGTATTTCAGCATTTTTATTTGTATAATTTCAGTCAATGGGAGAGTAGGCCTATAGCAATTTTATTTTTTGTTATAAATCATTTTTTAAAGATCTGCTCCAATGCAGAACACACTCTGGAGTGACTTACCCAGCCGTCTAATCAAACACTGACCAACCGTCACATTCTGCTTGTACACAGTTGTAAACAGTTTACATTTACAACAAGAAACATAAAAACTGAGCGAAATTATTGAAAATAAGAGCCAGAGTAAATACTTTACATTGTGTCAACATTTTTATATAGAAACAATATATTAATCTGTGAACTGAGATACTATAGTAACATTTCCGCGGATATCTCTCTCTCACACACACACACACACACACACACACACACACACACACACACACACACACACACACACACACACACACACACACACACACACACACACACACACACACACACACACACACACACACACACACACACACACACACACACACACAGCTATGCTGATTATTATAACGTTTGATTATTCAACAAGAGAAATATGCAGTTATCCATCATTGTGCAATTAACACAAGTCGAATACCTCATTTCAACTTACAGTACTTGCTTGACGGTTTCGTAATGAAGAGGGTTTTTTTTTTTTGTAGCTACAATTTTGAACTCATTGCTGGAAATGATTGATACAGCGCAACCTGGAATGCGCCCAATCTGTCAACACTGAGCGAGAGAGCATTTGCGTGCGGTGTGATCAAGCGGTAACCTCCCGTGATCTCTCTTGAAGCCAGTACGGAAGTAATGTAAACTGCAATTCCTTAACTGGCCATTAGAGGCAGGCTCCAGAAGGGAGCAGAATCTCATTGAGCCCCATGTTAAAATTCTCAACTTTACAGCAGAAAAAAACATGTTTACAGCCTGGTGCAAATTGTGGTTTTTGCCTATACAGCTAATTTTGACCTTCATGACGACTGTGAGGGGGGTGAATTTTTTTCTAACTCATTCGTTTACGTTATGTAAAGCCTTAAATTCTGCATAATTAAGGGCGTGGTTATAGGTGGATAGCCATTTTTCCGCCGTCTATAGTGATTGCGTCACCTAAGCTCCACCCACATCCCGCCTTTTTGCCTATATTCTGGCATTCTGACTCGCTCACAAGATGGCAACGGCCAGCACACCCTTACTTTAAGCTTCAGTACGGCTTATCAGAATCCTCTGGGTGACGTCACAGATACTACGTCCATATTTTTTTTACATTCTATGGGTGTGACCTGTTAGTAACTGAACACCATGGAAACTTTGTCTAGGCAGCGCTCTCCATGTTAATTCACGACTGTCTCCGTTAGCGCTCACTACATGCCTGCTGCGTCACGTGGTTACGATGCGGTGGGTTCAAAAAACAATATTTATTTACAAAAACAAGTCATTTCGAGTCATTTAACTCAAGTCGAGTCTTTTATTAATAATTGTCAAGCAATTCTCAAGTCCTAAAAAGTGCAACTTATGTCTGACTCGAGTCAAGTCATGTGACTCGAGTCCCCCACCTCTGATAGACAGAGATTACAATTGAGCAGCTATTAGCTTGATAAGCTGCTATTTCAGAAATGGTGGTCACAAGTTTCTTTCCGTCTTGTTGGTCACGGTAACCTCACCCCCAGAGCCGGAGAGTATCGGAGTAGCCTATATTTACTTGAGTACAGTACTTGAGTACAATTTTGAGGGATCTGTCCTTTACTTGAGTATAATTTTTGGAAGTACTCATGACTTTAATTAAGTATATTTGAGAGGCAAATATTGTACTCTTTACACCGCTATATTTCTATCCATAACCATAAGTACCCATTACAAAAAAACTAAAACCAGTTACAAAAACAAACTAAAAAAAAAAAAAAAGAAACAAAAAAGGAAAAATCTCAGAAACTCTCAATTTGTTGTTTCCCTCTCAAACGTGATTGGATTGTGCAGGCGCCACTGATTGGGACAGCCTATCAGCAATCACCTTCAGCTTTCCGCCAAAGTCAAATCCATGGTCAGATTTAAATAAGAGACGAAGCCATGGATGAAGACGCAGTTAATGTTCTTAAGTATGCTGTGTGTTTAACACAGTAAGGTTCAAATGTGGGTGCAAAAATCCATTAAAACTCTAGCAGCGGTTTGTAAGAGCTTTGCCATTGTGATTGTGCCTTGTGGGCAAGTGAGAAATGTTAAATAAATCAACATGGTAAAAAGATAAAAAAAACTTGATTTTACTTTTAATCCCTTTTACATTCTCCAAGGTATTAACATTAACATTGTTCATAACTCCATGTAGGAGTTTTCTGTACATAAATGTAAGCACTGTGGCAATAATAATGCAATATTTAGAAAATGTACTTTTGATACTCAAGTACTTTTTAAAAGAAGTATTTCAGTAGAAATCTGACTGTAGTACTTTCACTTGTACTTGAGTAAAATTTTGCAAGGGGTATCTGTACTTTTACTCAAGTAATGAAGCTGTGTACTCTGTCCGCCTCTGCCCCCAGCCCCTGACGCACATGGTTCTTACTTCTAGACCAGCAATGCTTTGGTGCTACTTAAGAGCCAATTTTCCTGGTGGTGCTTTGGGTGTAAAAGAAAAAAAAGATTTGAAACTAGGCTCTGGCTCTGAACCAGCACCAGCATTAGCACTGCCTTGGTTGAAAGGGGGTATTAGAGTAACTTTAAAGGGTTAGTTCACCCAAAAATGAAATTGATGTCATTAATGACTCACCCTAATGTCGTTCCACACCTGTTAGACCTCTGTTCATCATCGGAACACAGTTTAAGAGATTTTATATTTTAGTCCCAGAGCATATGCAGTCAATGCCCACTTTACTGTCCATGTCCAGAAAGGGAATAAAAACATCATCAATGTAGTCCATATGTGACATCAGTTAGTTGATTAGAATCTCTTGAAGCATCGAAAATACATTTTGGTCCAAAAATATCAAAAACTATGATTTTATTCAGCATTGTCTTCTCTTCCGTATTCCTCAAAAAAGATTTAAAAGGTGTCGCCAATGTCACGTGATTTCAGTAGTTTGGTGGTTTGACACGATCCGAACTGCTGTAATCATGTGACATTGGCGACAACGTTTGAATCTTTTTCGATGCTTCAAGAGAGTTTATTAACACTCTTAAGTATACTTTTAAAAAGTGCACTTTGTATTAATGTGAAATTAAAAGTTTTATTTTAAAGTAATTTTTTTAATCATTGTTTTAACTCTTTTCTGGCCATTGATAGACATTTCTGGCTTTCCATGTTTTCACTGTTATAGGGGCGCTATTACGCATCTTCTGAAAGAGTACTAGATCTCCTGATCAAAACACATGCGAAGACGACGCAGAAACAAGCAATATCATATGTAATCATATGCATGTAAAATAACGTGATCACCAACATTAAACATATAAATCAAAACTGCCTAATGTTATGAATTAAATGTCTACCCAGGACAAGCTGTAGAATTGTGAAGCTTTTGGCGGTGTTGATGGGCTCAATCTGCTCCACCTGTGTTTTGATCATCGTTCTGAATCCCATCTGGATGAAGTCTAAAAAACACTGTTTTTTTTTTTTGTTTGTTTTTTTAAATGAAACTTACCCACATTCAAGTGTTGATAAAAAAAGAATGCATGAAGCTAGAATAAAACAGTTTGTTTGCTTAAAAGCATAGGCTCTCATGACATTTTTGTGAAAATGTTCAAAAAATCTGGTGGTGACTGGCAACTAAAAAATAAAATACAAACCACTGGTGGGGAAAAATAAAAAATAAATCTTTTAAAGTGTACTTCTTTTTCTTAAGATTTGTGAATGTGAAAAAATAGCATAGTATCTTATGCAAATACCTTTATTCTACCAGAATTTAGAAAGTGACTTTGACGCATTAGCTAGCATGCTAAGCTAAAAGCCACTCATCATCCAGAAGAAGGGGAATACCACTAGCTAACAAAGCTAATTACATTTAAACTATTTTAGAGTATCTATACAGTTTATAACTACTGGAAAAAGCAACTCACTTCCGAAAACAGCTGACCTTTATGGACCGATTAACTCATTTTAGCTCGGCTATATAAGTTCGTCAAGATTCTCTTCTGTTGCTCCGCCATGACAGTAGTTGACTTAAAACTGAAAACTATAGCCATATAACAGAAAACGACGTTATAAACCGGTCCTCGCTGCAAAGCTGAGACTGCAGGACGTTTTGGTATGAATTCTGTTCTGTTACCTTTCAGAACGCAACGACGCGTGAAATTGAGCTTTTGTAGCTAGAAGCGTTTGCATTCATGTACTTGTGTGGAGTATGTTTTGGCCGTATTCATTGGAGTTGACGTTGTGATCTGAAGAAACCAGTGATTGCTTTTATTCGTCTGTCATCCCGGTGCACATACCTTTGTCCAACAGAGGAAAGCCTGACATCATTCAGGAGAAGGCTGGAAATGAGAGTGTCTGACAGAGAGGTTAACTCTGACAGTGACTTCTTGCCCTCAGGAGAGATAGAAGAGCAAAGAGCAGTACGTTACATCAGATATCTTCATTCAGAGTCCACTGGGTGGAGAGCAAGTGAGATTTATAACAGGACTCTGTCCTCATTACCCTGAGGATACAGCCACTAAGATGTATTTGTTTTTATTCTTCTTTCTTTCTTTTATCATTTCTTTCTTTTTAACATGTATTGTGATGTGAAAATATTAAGGCTGACAAAGATGATGAATTAACTTGAGACAAAACAATGGCACTGACATATTTTAAGATATCTCAGTGCAAGTTACTTCTCAGTTAAAACAGCTCAAACATGCATATTAGTCTGGGACTAGCTTAAGCCTTGTCTGTGAAACAAGGGGAATGTCTATTAAACCTATATTTTATACTATAGCTGTGCTTGCTAAGGAAAGCACTACTGCACACTGTTTAAGCTGTGAAATGAATGTGAATGTTACTTCAAGTTATGTACCTTATTGAGAAGTCAGCTGCTTACTTTTCTAAGCAATCACATTTATAATTTTCACCTGCCAACTATTAAAGGGATAGTTAACCCAAAAATGAAAATTAGCGCATTATTTACTCACCCTCTTGTCATGCTAGGTGTATATGGCATTCTTCTTTCAGATGATTAAAATCTGAGTTAGATTAGAGATGGGGTACGTGCTTTCTGCTAACTGTGTTGATATTTCAAATCACCAAAACAAACACGGCCCTATTTTGATAGCTCCTCCCCACATATACATAACTCAGGCAACGACTATGGCGGAATCTGCTGTGCCAGCCGGCCGAGGGTAAGATATCATCAATAAGTGAAAGCAATGTGTATTACTATGGTAATCCAGGTCGAATATTTAATGAAAAAGTCATCCCTTCCATCTCACAAACCCAGTTCTCATGAACAACTCTATAGCACGAGCCTGACAGTCCAGGAAGCAAAAATATATTAGGGGTTTATTGTCTTACTTTTAGGACACACTGTGAGCTAATATCAATGGGTCTTTATCATAGCTGAAGTGAATAACAATACAATCACAAATGGACAAACAAGCAAACATGACGCATGAAGCAAAAGCCAGCATTAGTTCTGTGAAAAAAAAACTAAATCAATGTTACTCGCCTATGGAGAAGAAATAAAGCAACCTCGGTCTTCGCTCCTTGAGGTCTCTCCAGTGCTGGAAAGCTGATACTTCTTACCTGATCGTAAGCCTTCTTTTGTTCCTTAGACATTTTCTAAGTGTTTTTTATCTGCCATCTCTCTCTTTCTGTCATCGCTCGGCTAATGTCCGTACTGTGTTGTGTATTTCTGAATAATGACGTGCATTGAGCACTTTCTCCACGCCATCATTTGTAGATACGCCCCTTACTGCTGATTGGCTACACGTTTGTTTTGGTCCATGGCCCATGATATTTTTATAAAGCATTTTTGAAATAAAACTTACCCCACCTTTAAAATAGGTGCTGGCTCTTCCAAGCTTTATAATGGCAGTGAATGGGGATCCTGATTTTGAAGTCCAATAAAGTGCATCAATCCATCATAAAAGTACTCCACATGGCTTCTGGGGGAGGGGGTTAAAGGTCTTCTGAAGCAAACCGATGCATTTGTATATGAAAAATATTTGGAAAATTTTAAACTTATAAAAAAATTACAATTAAACACTTCTTTTTCACAGGGGGTATCGCTGAATTTCATGCTATACCCATTCCAAAACACATTTAGCTAAGTATAATATATATACACACACTCACCTAAAGGATTATTAGGAAGACCATACTAATACTGTGCTTGACCCCCTTTCGCCTTCAGAACTGCCTTAATTCTACGTGGCATGGATTCAATAAGGTGCTGAAAGCATTCTTTAGAAATGTTGGCCCATACTGATAGGATAACATCTTGTAGTTAAAGGAGATTTGTGGGATGCACATCCAGGGCACAAAGCTCCCGTTCCACCACATCCCACAAATGCTCTATTGGGTTGAGATCTGGTGACTGTGGGGGCCATTTTAGTACAGTGAACTCATTGTCATGTTCAAGAAACCAATTTGAAATTATCTGAGCTTTGTGACATGGTGCATTATCCTGCTGGAAGTAGCCATCAGAGGATGGGGACATGGTGGTCATAAAGGGATGGACATGGTCAGAAACAATGCTCAGGTAGGCTGTGGCATTTAAACGATGCCCAGTTGGCTCTAAGGTGCCTAAAGTGTGCCAAGAAAACATCCCCCACACCATTACACCACCACCACCAGCCTGCACATTGGTAAGAAGGCATGATGGATCCATGTTTTCCACTCTACCATCTGAATGTCTCAACAGAAATCGACACTCATCAGACCAGGCAATATTTTTCCAGTCTTCAACTGTCCAATTTTACATTTACATTTACATTTATGCATTTAGCAGACGCTTTTATCCAAAGCGACTTACAACTCAGGAGAACAAGAAGCGATCCGTCAAGAAGAGGCAACGAAACACAAAAAGTGCCCTAAATACCAAGATTTGTACACTGCTCAGAGTAGAAAAGACCAGAAAAGGAAAGAAGAAAGGAGAAATAGCAGCATAGGGGGAAAGAGTATTTTTTTTTAAATGTAAAATTAAGTGCTCATGGAAGAGATGAGTTTTTACCTGTCTTTTGAATGAAGCGAGTGATTCTGTTGTGCGTATGGAGGACGGAAGATTGTTCCACCAACCAGGAACAATGAAAGAAAAAGTTCTAGAGAGGGATTTCATGCCTCTCTGTGATGGTACCACAAGCCTTCGCTCATTAGCTAAGCGAAGGCTTCTGGTGGGTGTGTAGACTCGTAGGAGTGAGTCGAAGTATGCGGGTGCTGCGCTTGTGGAAGATTCATGAGCAAGAGTCAGGGCTTTGAATTTGATCCGGGCAGCAAGTGGTAGCCAATGAAGAGAGATGAATAGAGGTGTGACATGAGCCCTTTTGGGCTCATTGAATACAAGACGTGCTGCAGCGTTCTGGATCATTTGCAGCGGTTTGATTGCACAAGATGGAAGTCCAGCCAGAAGCGCATTGCAATAGTCAAGTCTAGAAATGACCAGGGCTTGGACAAGAAGCTGTGTTGCATGCTCCGTAAGGAACGGTCTGATTTTCCTGATGTTGTGCAATGCAAACCTGCATGACCAAGCTGTCTTTGAAATGTGGTCTTTGAAGGACAGCTGGTCATCAAAGATTACTCCAAGATTTCTGACCGACTTTTGTTTTTTGTTTTTGACTTTTGACTTTTGACCAATTTTGGTGAGCTTGTGCAAATTGTAGCCTCTTTTTCCTATTTGAAGTGGAGATGAGTGGAGACTCCTCTGACATCTAGCATCAACAAGGCATTTTCGCCCACAGGACTGCCGCATACTGGATGTTTTTCCATTTTCACACCATTCTTTGTAAACCCTAGAAATTTTTGTGCGTGAAAATCCCAGTAACTGAGCAGATTGTGAAATACTCAGACCGGCCCGTCTGGTACCAACAACCATGCCACGCTCAAAATTGCTTCACCTTTTGCTTCACCAAAATCACCTTTCTTTCCCATTCTGACATTCAGTTTGGAGTTCAGATTGTCTTGACCAGGACCACACTCCTAAATGCATTGAAGCAACTGCCATAAGATAATTGCATTCATGAGAAATTGAAAAGGTGTTCCTAATAATCCTTTAGGTGTGTGTGTGTGTGTGTGTGTGTGTGTGTGTGTGTGTGTGTGTGTGTGTGTGTGTGTGTGTGTGTGTGTGTGTGTGTGTGTGTGTGTGTGTGTGTGTGTGCGCGTGCGTGTGTGTGTGTATTTTCTGTGTATAAGAGTTTCACACATTAAACTTGGCAGCATGCTAAAATAAAACTGTATTGTAATCAGTTGTGTAAAGTCACTTGTGCACTTATTCATATTATTAATATGGAGTTGCTGCCTAAAAATGTTCTGAATCAGTGGCTTATGAGTTTCGGCTTAACTTGCAGCTGCTTAGGCCGTGCACTAGGTTTTGGAACCAATCATGTTAGTGTAATCTCTTAACTTCAGTATCTCCGGCAGAAAGCACAAAGCATGATTAGAGATTTATATGTTGTTTCTATGCCAGTTTGCTGCTTTTAATCTTTATAAACACCTTGAAGAGGACAATTTTCATTTGCGAGCATCTGCTAGCTGGTACAGAAGTAGGGCATATGGAAAGCATGTCTTCTTTAACATTACAGTGAGTTATGACAGTTTCCATGTGCAACCAGCAATAAGCATAATTAAAGTGCTATTCTCCAAAGGTTTGCTTTATGTAGCACACGTCTTTCATAGCAACAAGCTTTCTGTTTACCAGGAATGACATAGAAGCAGTCCTTTATCAGAAACCTCACGCCTGCTGTTTGAGCTTCTGCACGTTTTGACAAAGGTCAAGGCAGTTTCTATGGGAAATCTTTTAAAGAGGATCTATTATAAATTTCTTTAGTTTGTTTAGTTGCTGTTTGAGCATGAAAAAGGCCTACAAAGTTACAAAGCACAAAGTCTCTCCAAAGGGAGATGTTTTCTATATCAGTGCGCAGTTTCTGAACTCCCCCAAACCCCTTGATTGTAGTCTTGAGTTTTCTTATGTTTCTCATTTGAAAAAATCCCCACCCAAAGCAAAAAAAAAAAAAAAAAAGGGGGTAGAGGCCTGTTTGCGTGGCCTTCGTAGTGTGTTAAAACGTGCAGATATGGTGAATGAAGGGGGTTGATATTTCCAAAACACACTCAAAGCGTTTGACCAATCACAACAAGCTGGTCCAACCGACTAATCAACACACATTGGACTTTTCAGGAAAAAGGGGGTTCATAGAGAAAGGAACTAAACAGGAGTGTTTCTCGTACAATGATGTGCTCACTGCTGAACTGCTATAGTACAATGCAACGCTGATTAAATTAACTAGCTAGTCACAAGGGGGTAATCTAGCGCTCGGAAAGCGTTCCACCCCTAGGGGCTGCCATTGCTAACCAAGCCATCACCTGCTGTTAGCATCCCATTGACTCCCATTCATTTTTGAGTCACTTTGACAGTGAATAACTTTACATCTGAGACGTTTAAAGACTCCATTTGTCCATTGTTTATTTCTAAAGAAACACAACAATTTATAAAAGGCTCCATTACCTTGTATCTTACACTATCGCCCCGCAGAAGCTGTTTTTGTAAAAATAGGCTAACGATTGCGTCATAACCAACGCGACCCTGTCGCACAGTTGAGAAATTACCGTATGGACCTGAGGAGACGCTCGCAGGCAATCTTTTACTGTCTATGAGACAGTCGGGGGGACGTGGAGACATGTCCTGGAGACTAGTCTGATAAAGTCAAGGGGGAAGAATGGGGAGAAGCCCATAGTGAGCCAAAAGCAACGGGAGAAAATATTTAAACAACGTGATTCAGCTTTCGCTTTCCACATCTACTAGAAGACTCACAGCTGTCAGACAGGAGGCTCACGTCACATCTACGTCGTCAAGCTCAGTCTGAGCCTGCGCAGTTCGCTCAGCCATCAGGAAGTGAGTGCTCCTATACTGACATCACTTAACGCCGTAGAAGGCAATGGGATCCCTCCGTCCATTTCTTTTACTGTCTATGGCTAGTCACGACCATTTCCTGAAACCTTATGTTCGGGGTATGGACTAGTTTTGGCCACTAGAGGCCCTCAGTGTGTTTTATTTCAGCTATTCGCCATTGTATCATGTGCTATTGTTCTTACCTGTGCCTTCTTTCACATGATCTTTGCTCAGTGTTTGATATGTTGTGGCCAACCTCTCCAGTCTTTTGGTAAATCCCTCTTGTGATTTTTTCTGGATTTATTTGATTATCTGACTTTTTCTTTTTGTTGCCCTTATTTTTTTCTTCCTTTGAAGTTTTTGGGATGTTTTTGATTTACCTTTTTGGGAGACACTCATTTAGCCTTTGATGTTTTTAGACACTCTTTTGGCTTTTTTGTACTTTTGGCTTTTGTACTTCTTGGAACAACTTGGAGTTACAGTTTTGGAATTACTTTCTTCTTTTTGGAACCTTTTGGATCTTCTGTTTGGAATTACTTTCTGGACTAATTAAAGAGAATTTAAAGGTGTCATGAAGTGGCTTTTTGTTATTTTTTTATACTGTTGTCTGAGGTCAACTAATGATGTTCGTGTGTTTTTTACATTCAAAAACATCATAACTAATAAGTAATAGGCTATTTTCTACACTGGTTTTGAGGCTCTCTCCTGAATGCTGGGTTTTGATGGGCGTGACACACTGGAGACTTGGAAGCAGGGCCGTGCACAGGGGGGTGGCCCGGTGGCTAGAGCCACTGCCCCTTTGCCCTCATCGGCTAAGGTGCCCCTCTTGCCCCCTTCCCTCCCTCACCCTCAGAGGATTCCCATAAAAGCGTAATAAAAGCGCTCTGTTCCGCTAAAAATCCACTAATTCCGCTAATCCGTTCCGTGTTTTCCCGCTCCCTCCGCAGCATCGCTCACAGTCTGCAGCGGGGTCCGCTCTCTGTGGAGACGACAGTTCCAGAATGTCGTCCCATTAACGGGTAAATCACAAACTACAGTCTACATTACAGACAGTGGTTGATCCGTGGAATTATTAGTTTGTTTCTTTCAACAGTTCAAACATAGATTAAAAGCTCCAGCATGCCAGCGGGTAAATCGTCATATACTGTATACTGAATAGCTGACAGTTTGTCACTAGGCTATTTAACTCCTGTATAATAGATATCCGATTATAATACATTTTTGTGAGTTAACACTTGTATCTATAACATGTCATATTTAAGATATTTTATTTAGACCATATTAATTGTATACACAATAATAAAAAAAAGGTAGGCTAATAAAGGCTATTATAGATATGAGTTGTATCAGGGTAGCCTACAATAGGGCTAAAGCACACCCTAAGAAAAATGTGGTAATTTTTCAAAAAAGTTCATACTTGTGCAAAAAATATCTAGCAACGTTTGCATTATTTTCTGTTTATTTTGATGAATAAAATAACATTCTGTTATTAAAAAACTGTTGCGTATGATTTACATAAATCATAAACAAGACCTTTGTCTCAAAATATATTCAATAAATGATTCTTATTTGCTACTTAAATCTCCAATAAAAAATAAAAATAGAAAAGAGATCAAATTAGCCCAGAATCAACTTTTTGGAAGAATAATTAGAACAACATAAATGTGATTAGTACTAAAGCCTAACAATTGTATTCATTCTCTATATTAAGATGATACTCAACCCCCTTAAAGTGCCCCTTTTTTGGTTTGGGCCACTGCCCCTCAAAATGTCTGTGCACGGCCCTGCTTGGAAGTAAACGCCCACGGCTAGGATTGGATACGATTTGCATATTTAATGAGCAAAATCAGTTATCAGTTATCTCCCTTATCAGTTCATGGGAAGGATTGTTTTGAAAGCGGCAACTAGAATGATTCTCTGACAGGGCTCTCAAAACGTATTTATCAAACAAACAAAATGATTTATTTCTCATCCACCCATGACTGACTTTTTTTATTTTATTACTTGGCCTGCCCGATCGGTGGACATAAGCGTGAACAGCACACACACACACACACACACACACACACACACACACAGAGCGTTCGTTTTGGGCCTGGTGTCTATAAAAGCTTTTCTTTGACTAACAAGGAAGTTTTCAGCTCCGAAACTTAGAGAATATTCTTATATTACCATGACCTTTTATATATCAAAGGCTTAAGGGAAAGTTGATTTCTCAGTTCATGACCCCTTTAAGTGTATTCCCTGACTGAGCTCTAATATCTGCTACTGGGTTCTCGCCTTCTCCTACATTCAGCCCTCACAGTGTAGTTCTTACATTGGTCCTTACCATATTGTCACAAATTTGTTGTTCAACCACGTTGGATAATGATGTCACGCATGCAGCATGCATTTATTACCATGCAGTAATAATTAAGCTGGGTACTACCTCAGTTTAAGGGTACACAGTATACGCAATTTTATTATAAAAAATGTCAAGTTCAGAAATCACTTGAACATTAGTGAAAGAAAAACTTGGCGACCCTTTTGACCTTAGCAAGCTCTATTAACCCCCCAATGACATCTGGGTAATATTGATCTACAGTTCCTTATTTACTGCCTGTGTTACACAGAGTGTGAAGGGGAGACAACAGCTGAGGAACAAACAGAACAGAACAAATCATGACCTCCTGCTAAACATAACTACAAGTGATATTGAGCAACCATTACTGAAGTTGATATGAGGATTTCAATATCAATATCGAGCAGTCACTGTTGAGAGGAGAAGATATTTCGAAGCTGTCACCAGTTGATAAATGGAGTGTTTTGATTCCTGTCATTAACTTAAGAGATAATAAACGGTGCAGTGGGCTATTGGCATTGATCTGTGTGGGGCTATATAGAGGAATTACTTCCTTTTGTTTGAGTCGCACAAGAAAAATTCATCGATTTAGGTGCATGGTGACACCATCAACAACTTCCATTCTAATGTAATGTTTTTGGACACTTAATTGCATTTTATTTGTATTTAAAGAAAAATTTATTAGTATCAATTCATATTAAATTCAGGTAAGAGTGCTTGTTTACCTTAAGACACTTAAGAAGGGCTTATCTTTACATTTGAAATATGATTAAAGGGCACTGCCGAAGTGTACTGCATTTATGCAACTAAAAGATACTTTAATGTAATTTCTGTTAAAACGTATATGTCATGCATTTAAATATGATTACACGTATTTATGACACTGTTGCAGTTTAGCACATGAAGTAGGCTACATTTTTACTTTGAATGTACTGAATAACAAAATACAGTTAAAGGCTATAATAGGCTCATTGATGCATGTGCGGAGCGAAGGCTGGCCTGGGTGGTGTGGTGGATTAAACAGATGAACTACTGGAGCTCAAAATGCTCAAGAAGTTAATGCTGGTTCTGATAGAAATGTGTCAGAATACACAGTGCATCACAGTTTGTTGTGTTTGGGGCTGCATAGCCGCAGACCAGTCAGGGTGCCCATGCAGCGGCAACGTGAGCATCAGAACTGAACCACAGAGCAATGGAAGAAAGTGGCCTGGTCTGATGAATCACGTTTTCTTTTACATCCCGTGGATGACCGGGTGCGTGTGCGTCGCTTACCTGGGGAACACGTGGCACCAGGATGCACTATGGGAAGAAGGCAAGCCGGCGGAGGCAGTGTGATGCTTTGTCAATGTTATCAGCAGGATAATGCGCTCTGCCACAAAGCAAACATGGTTCAGGAGTGGTTTGAGGAGCACAAAAAGTTTGAGGTGTTGTCTTGGCCTCCAAATTCTCCATATCTCAATCTAATCGAGCATCTGTGGGATGTGCTGAACAAATAAGTCCGATCCATAAAGAGAACCCCTCACTACATTAAAAGTCTTAAAGAATCTGCTGCTAACATCTTGGTTCCAGATACCACCGCACACCTTCAGGGGTCTAGTGGAGGCCATACCTCGACGGGTCAGGGGCTGTTTTGGCAGCAAAAGGAGAACCAACACAATATGAGCAAGATGGTAAAATAAAATGTTACAAAAATACACTTAACTGTTTAAATACACTTAAGTGGCCTTATATTTAATTAATATTATATTATCTGGATAAAAATGTTTGTTTAAGATTTGAAGTGAACTACAAATGCAATTAAGGGCACTTCATTTTCACAAGGGTGTCACTTTGGATAATACTATTAATGAGAAATTCCAGCTTCCATCATTCTTTTGACATTATATTTTCTCAGTTTGCATCTATTGTATTAAACACAAACACTCCTCCGTAATAATGATGTAAATGCAAGAAACTATAGCCCAGTTCCAAATTATTTATGCCATATTCCCAAAGAAACATACATTTCATTATGAAAGGGAAAACCACAGAGAAACCAATGTCCTTGCAGTTACTAATGAGAATTTGCATGCTTGGTCTGCCAGCTGTGAAAGTGACCTGATTTCATAAGAATGCACATGTGAAAGTTTTCTTTTTTCCTCCCCTCTGCCATGAGTCTGGACTTCTAAATAAAATGAAACTAGATTAAATAAAATAAAAGTTCCCAAGTTAGAAGAACAGAGACTCATTTGGGACTCTTGGAATCGGCAAGAAACAGCCTTTTACTTGCCACTGTCTTGTATCTAATGAATTATTCAAGCTTGAGCATGTTTCCTGATGCGAGTCCATTTTCTAGATTGTTGCTGGGGCATCCTGAGCTGCAGCGGTCACACACTGCGAGCCGAGTTTCCCTGCATGCCCTTTCCTGTAATGTGCTGCTGGGTAGAGTGAATGAATGCTGAAAAGCTGCTTGCAACTCTTTCACTGTGTGCAATGGTTTCTGATTCATGATGTCATAAAGGGCCACTTCAGGCAATTACACATGCATTAGCCCACACAGCGCAGGAAACAGCTCCCCGCTCGCTCTCAGGGCTCCGGTTACAGCAGTCGCTCTCTTGCAATTGCCGGAATTAACTTTATTTTAACACGAGTCAGATCCATTTGGAAAACAATTGATCAGTTTCAGCTTCCTGCCACTAACGATGGATTGGCTGAAATCATTTGCAGTCAACAGTAATAACAAGTCTCTGTATAATAACGTTATCTAAAAAAGAGGTCTTAAACTTCCAGTCCACAGGCCATATCCAGCCCCGGAGGTTTATAGTTTAACTGTGAAACTATGTTTCTATGTTTAACTCTTAGTTGTTGTTTTTTTTTTTAGTTGCCAGCCACGGCTCAAGTTTTTGATCTTCACAAAATTTTCATGGCCTGCTTTAAACATGTTTAAAACTTTATTATAGCGTTATGCATTCTTTTTTTATATAACGTTTCATTAAAAAGCATATTTTGAGCAAAAAGCTAATTTTTTTCTCAAAGACTTCATCCAGATGGGATTCAGAACGATGATCAAAACACAGATGGAGTAGATCGAGTCCATCAACACCCTCAAAGCTTCGCATTCCTATGGCTCGTCCTGGGTCATTTCATATTTTTTTATATGATTTATATGATTTTTAATGTTGGTGATCGTGACATATGCATATAATTATATATGATATCACTTGTTTCTGAGTCTTCTTTGCATGTGTTTTGATCAGGAGATCCAGTACTCTTTCAGGAGATGTGTCATAGCGCCCGTATAACAGTGAAAACACGGAGAGCTGAAATATTCTGTCAATGGTGGGGAAAGAGTTAATACACTGCTGCTGCTCCAGCCACTTAATTAAATCAAACGTATTATATTAAATGCAATTAGCTAAACTTTAGAGTGCCCACTTAAATAGGACTTAAGTGCAGCTTTATTCGTAACTTCATAATTATTACATTGTCTTTGAAATGGTTAAAGTGTAATGCTGGATGTATGGGAATAATTGGTAACACTTTACAATATGGGTGCACTAATATTCATTAATTCATGCTTAACTAATGCACAGATAATCATGAGTTAATGTATTACTAATGGTGAGCTAACCCATGTATTAAAGAGTAATGGATCAGCAATTAATGAAGATTCACCATGATTAATAGATTAAGTAATCATTCAATTGTTATTAGTGAAATATGTCATAATGTATTAATTCCTTAATAACATATTATATTAACTAATCATGTAAATTAATGTGTTAATTACCACAACAGGTCAAAGCCATGCATTTCAACTTCCAGTTGTCTGCTTTAATGAATCATTAGCTAATGATTCATAAAGGTATTATTATGTTATGACTTTACTTGTTGGGGCACATGACTATTAACTAATTCAAAATTAATTCAAAACTTAATTACTTAATCAATTAGTTAATAGTCATGTGCCAGTCAAGCCATCTGCAAATGGCTTGTTCTGAGATACTTATGATTTATGGGGATTAAAAAAAGGACTGAGTTGGTTTTTATTATTATAGGGTGGTTGTGTACAAACACTGCCGACACACATTTATGTTCAAACACCATGTAAAAGTCATTTTTGCATAATAGGTCCCCTTTAAATATGATTTTTTTAAAAAAAAAAACCTAACTTTAGAGTAAAACATGATTTGACATTATTACAGTGTACTTCATTCTGAAGGATCATGTGACACACTAGAGTAATGATGCTGAAAAATTCAGCTTTAACATCACATTCAATTTAAAGGTCTTTTAAATAGTTATATTACTGTTATACTCCTTTTTTTAGATCAAATAATTGCAGCCTTCGTGAGCAGAAATCTAATTTAAACCGGTAGTGTAAAGAATATATTTTTTAATTTAAATGTTTACTATAATTTTAGGATTTGAAGTACACTACAAGTGCACATTAAATACAATTAAGTATACCTTTTCACAATGTATGATTACATAATATGAATTATATGCATTTTTTAATGTTTGTTTAGGATCTTCACAGATCTAGATCCGCATTTATAAAACGTGTATGCACATATTTGACCTTAGAGTGTGTATACGCTAACGTTCAGATTTTTGACATGGAAAAGTGCTTAGCGCCACGTCAGATTCTAAGCAGGTGTACACACTTTCCTTTTGACAGAGTCAGAGTACTGCAGAGCATTAATAATATAATAATAAACCCCTGTTAGCATAATTACACAGCATTAAAGTTCATTTAGTATGCATTCTATGGTTCCACACATGTAAATGATTTCATCCAATCTATAGGCTTTAAAATGGACTCTAATGCAGAAATAGATTTTGCATCTGAAAAAGAGGAGTATGCACTTTTTGGGGAGTACGTTTGTTTTCTCTGCGTATGCAGATTTGAGAAATGATCTTAGATCAAATGTAGGACGTTTCTACAGGACATTTTATAAATGAGACTGTTGTTGTATTTTTATAAAAAGCTGCGTGAGGAGTGCTTAAAAAATTCTCTTTGTGGAGCACAGACAATAGCACACAGGTCTGGAACAAAAGGAGCTGAGTAAATGATGACAGAATTTCATTTTTATGGATGAAATTTCACAAAGAAATACTTTTTTTGTGTGAGATTAGTGTGGAGAAAGAGACGAGGAAATGCCTTTTCTTATCAGCACTGCCCTGTATTGTAGACCCTCTATGAGTCACCAGCGAGTCTTAGAACGAACTCAGAAATGGAACATTCAGAGAAAAGCACAGAGCAACCTGACTCATCTACAATAAAAAGCACAAGAACTTTGACAAACTATAGAAACAGGGAGAATTTATTTAAAGCACTTTGTCCCCTACATAGAAAAATATGATTGATTTAAGTCAACAATAATAAATAGAGTACCTGTATTCTTGCAGGCCCCGCTGATGCGTACAGTAGTACAATCAATATCCAGTTTTCGCAACACAGCAAAGGCACGGGTATTTACCGTAAATCTGCAGTCTGATGGAGCGGAAGGGCATGGGTGGCGGATGAGGGGTGAACTCAATATGACCTGGAGGAGCGTTACTTTATAAAGATGGGGCACAACATTGTGACAGCAGCCACTGGTACAATACATCGTACAAACTTTCTTGTCAGGTTTTTGATGTCGTTTTTTCTTTTACAACTTGAGTGACTGATGTTGAATTGGACATTGAATTATTACTTCAGGACTGACCAGAACGTGACTGACATTTCACACAATAAATATCGCTTCCAATGACAGAAAGTGTTTCACCGACAACAAATATTTAGTCCTTGAGAAACTTGGATGCTCCGTTTGTTGTTGTTGTTGTTTTTTTTCATGGTCCCTTGAGTGGATCTCAATGCAAATGTACATATAATCATATATCATATAATCATAGTTGATAATGTCGTTTTTGAGTAACAGCATGTAGTGCAATTTTTTAAAAGTGAAAAAAGTGAGTTCAGAGCAGGTATACACTATGGATGTTTATAATATGCGCCATTTGTTATAAATGCAGCAGTTATAACGCTCGGATTATTCCTCACCAAAATCAAAAATGACTAACATTCGGGACCTCCGAAACCACACAAAATACTCTTTATAGAGCATTCAAGCTTCTTTTGCTACTAGCAAATCAGTGTTTCTAAATTAAAAAATAATGTGATTTTCCTTTTTTATATATTGTGTAAAACATACGTAGGCTGTAGGTTGTTGCTCATAAACCGTTTTGTCTTCGTTAAAACAAAAATACTTTTAAATATTTTAAATAACAAGGAAATTATAAGGCTTAAATGTCCCTCTTGTCTTGATGGCCTCCTCACACTTCAGTCCAGCAGAAGAGTCTTTGGAAAGCTCATTCACTTCTTGTCCTTTTCGGCCCATCGATACTTCATCGGATGGTTTTAGCCAGGTCCAAAGCTGCGTAGCGTCATGAATCGCTAGCCATAGATCTTTAGTGAAGAAAAAGCCCTGATTGTCAAAAAAAGGTCTTTATGAGGACAAAGTTAATTTTAGACTATAAGAAAGTGAGTCGTCAAACATACACCAGTGTCCTTTGCGCTTTTTAGCAGTGGAAATGTTTGGTCGAGTTTTCGCCACCAGTCTGATGTCATTGGTTTTCACAGTTCTCTGCTGTATGACTTATCAAAAAGTTGATTAAAGCTCTGATTTTAGCAGGGCAGCTTCGTACCTCTAGACACCATTACATGTAGCAGAGCAGCATGTTGGCTGTTGAGCCTCAAACGACTGGACCGAGCCATTCTCCTGTGTGCTAAAGTACATTTGAAACCGGTTTCAGATGTTCCTCTGTGCTGTGAGGTACTTGAGAGCAGCTGAACCGTACTTTCGAGAAAGGTCTTGGTGGAACTCGTCCTTCAGAGTCGTCAAGCAGTAGCGGTAGCTTGGACTAGAGCGAAACTTTGAGATGTCAAAGCTGGGCGCGTGGGGCATGTGGATCATGAAGGCATTTGGTAACACGATAAGATCATACTCCTTTGGAACAAGGAAAAGGGACAGGTTAGGGACACTGGATACTTGAACCGGTGGTAGAAACGGGCCAAACGGTTTTGAAAACCTTACCTGAGCATCAAGCTCCATGATATGGGACACTTTGTTCCAGCCAAAGCCAACGAATCTCTGGTCGTACTCAGGACAGTCTCGACGCACAACGACGTACGGCTCAAAGTCGGCCTCCCATTCCACCTTGTATGGCGTTGTAGCTGTCCTCCATTTGGCATAATTGGTTGGCGCATGACCCTTTGTCCAGACATGATACCTACATTTCAGGAAAGTAGTATGTGAATGATAGTGCTAATGCATTAACTATTATGTCTGGTCTTTTGAAAATGATGGGAGGCAAATTTTTTGTCCTATTAATTAATTCAAAAATATATTAAACATCATTTTTATTCATTATCTTCTTTAACAGGGATTCTGAAACTTTTTTTGTCAGATGAACCCAAATGATCTAAAATATTTACTTATTTTTAGTTAATATTTAAATAATTTAACAGTACATTCCCCATCAGGGATGGAAATTAGCACCCGTCACCAGCCAAATGCGGGTGATTTTGAGTTGTGGCGGGTAAACTCGCTTCACCTACTGGCCTGACTGTGGCAGCGGGTAAATAAAAATAGCATACTGTTTCACCTCTTTATAAACTTTGTTCAGTGCATGTGAGTGCTGTTATATGTCCGAATATGACCAGTCGTTTTCGCCGTCATCACCCAGATGTAGAGCCAGAAGACGCGAATGAGAACTCGCGCGTGCTGTGAGAAGATCTGTCACTGTGCACTCATCCGAAAGCGCGCACTCGTCTCACAGCGCGCAAATATTGAGTTCTCTTTCAAGTCTTGCACTTGAACGGACAAACTCACACAAAGAAGTATGTCAACATGTCTTAAAGGTGCAGTAGCCTTCATTGCTGTCTGTTTAATGTCAAACAAAAGATAAAGACATCACTCACTGCTCTTGATTGAATAGCTTTTGTAAGTTTAATAAGGATTAATCTTAAATTTAAACAGTTAAATATGCAGTTATTTTACATTTGATTACTTTATTCAGTTTCTGTAACTTTCAGCAGGCCAGTAGGCCTGTACATTATTATTTAATGTGATTGTGGATTATGAATGTGATGAGGTCAAGTTAAACATTTTAGTTTGAATTTCATTTTATACTGTGCAGTGCTGCAATGTGTAAAATAAATATTTGCATAATTTGTAATTGATTTATTATTTGAAACCTTAATATTAATTTATGCAATTACAATGCCTTGATTTTTAGTAAAGTTAAGGAGTCATAACATTAGCCATACATGCAATGGTACTAATAATTGGCATAATGCAATCCTGATATCATAATAAAAAAAGTTTAATTAGTTAATCATAATCTTTTATAGCTATTTAGAAAATGCTACATTGATTGAGTGTTACACTGAATGAGTCTTTTAAAATATCCGATAATTTGACTTTATGACAAAGCGAGGTTAGACCAGGTTGAAAAATGTCATGTGGTATGACTGCCCAAAGACTAAATGATATTTATGAATATTTTGTAAATGATTAAGATGTGTACACTCAAATGTGTTCAAAGTGTAAGAAAATTGTTAAACTGTAAAAAAACACACAAAAAAAAACAATGCACTCGTAATAAAACAAGAATCAACATTGGCTTGGCTGTTCGGAGATGTTGAGAACTGAGGGATCTGAAATGTTGGAAAAGAGGCGCAGAGATGTTTTATTATTCAACAGGTGAGTAAAGTATTTTACTGAACAGATAAATTGGCATACGTTACAATGAACAGTTAATTGTAAAACATTATCTATTGCGAAGGGCCATTTCCTTATGGTTATTGTAGCGCTGAGGTAAAATTTATTTTCAAGTACCATGTGTATTAATGAGTATAGCTATAGTAATGTTTCTTAACTGCTAGAGTGCCTTTTCTTGAAAAGAAAAGTTTTTAAAAACCACATGAAACCAACATATACTAAAAATATGGTAAATATGTTTGATCGCTGACAAGTGCCACTAATATTTGATTGAAGCCATTTCAAGTTTTGCAGATGATACTTCCTATGCTTTTGTTTTCTGCCTGCTGTGAGTGAAACCCCACTTCATCACGTCGACGGTCGACCCTATACAGTTTTTTTAAACAAAAAATGGGAAACCAGGCATTCTTTATATATGTTTATATATTTTTATATATATTTATATATGTTTTTATTTTATATTTATTATAATGAATTGATTGAGGAATACTAAGAAGGTTAATGTCTAACTTTAAAAAATGAATGAGGAGGAGGGTAGTGAATGACGTCCCGGGTCACTAAAGACCTGAGGTATGCATTTAAGGATTGATTATGAATTTCCTTGAGATAGGATTATTTTGAATGTCTACTGTACCTGAAGGTGTAGAGAGTCCCCATGTCTAGCATAGACAGCAGCTCAGCCTTGGATTTAGGGAATGAAAGGCGATATCTCAACGTCTCAAAGGCCGGCACAACCAGAGCCTTCTTGGTATTGGCCATGTCCAGTTGGACTATACTTCTTCTACATGAAGAAATAAAAAAAATACAAAAACAAATGTCTTACCGAAATGTATCCATTATATTAACAGATTATACCTAACAAATTGACCTTTGATCTTACCTGAGGTAATCATAGAGGCCGTACATGGGCAGAAAATCTACATCAGTCAGAAAAACGTAGGGTGTGTTGACGTTGCGGAGCGCCACATTGCGTACCAGATTAACAGGGTAGAACTGGCCCTCCTTATAAACGATATGATAGCCCACGTTCTTGCGGTTTTTGAGGACTTCAGAGGCCTGAGCGTAGCGCAGGAACTGCTGAGCCTCTGCATCAGACATGTAGAGGGCCAAACTAATGGGGCCCTCCCAGTGTTTACAGATCGCCTCCAGCATCTGCAGTCTGTGGACGAATACAGTCTCTGGTGAAAATTTTGGCAGTAATTGAAGTGAGGCAAGATAACTTTTCAAACCTGCAGGGTACGCTTTCAGTATTAGCACAGTTTGTTCTGATTATCTCTATGTCAAACATTTCCAGTTGATACTTGTTTCAAACACAAACAATGTTGCTATGCTGCATGACACTCGTCTTTGTGAAAATGGCAAGACTACTTTATAAAAATAAAAAAAAGCCTGACTTTGAAAAACCTTTGTTTTGTAATCATCTAAATGATGAATTAATTTAGTTTTCCATTGCGGTATTGGACTGTTGTTAGGATATGACAATATTTGGCCGAGATACAGCTATTTATATTTGTGGAATCCGAGGGTGCAAAAAAAAAATCGAAATATGGAGAAGATCACCTTTAAAGTTGCCCAAATGTCCTTAGTCCTTAGCAATAAATATTACTACTAATAATACATTTTTATATATTTAAGATAGGAAATTTACTAAATATATTTATGGAACAGGATCTTTACTTAATATCCTAAAAAAGTTTCCCATTAAAGAAAAATCGATTATTTTGACTTATGACATATATTAGACTATTATTTACATAAAACTCAACTTCAAACTAATGCATTTTATTCAAATTAAATACATGCCATGGTAAATTAATGAATTAATTTATTGAATTAATCACATATAGAAATATAGTGTATGCTATCATTAATTATTATAACTTTTTTTGGTATGCAATTTTTGGTAACACTTTTATATATATATATATATATATATATATATATATATATATATATATATATATATATATATATACAGGGAGTGCAGAATTATTAGGCAAATGAGTATTTTGACCACATCATCCTCGTTATGCATGTTGTCTTACTCCAAGCTGTATAGGCTGGAAAGCCTACTACCAATTAAGCATATTAGGTGATGTGCATCTCTGTAATGAGAAGGGGTGTGGTCTAATGACATCAACACCCTATATCAGGTGTGCATAATCATTAGGCAACTTCCATTCCTTTGGCAAAATGGGTCAAAAGAAGGACTTGACAGGCTCAGAAAAGTCAAAAATAGTGAGATATATTGCAGAGGGATGCAGCAGTCTTAAAATAGCCAAGCTTCTGAAGCGTGATCATCGAACAATCAAGCGTTTCATTCAAAATAGTCAACAGGGTCGCAAGAAGCGTGTGGAAAAACCAAGGCGCAAAATAACTGCCCGTGAACTGAGAAAAGTCAAGCGTGCAGCTGCCAAGATGCCACTTGCCACCAGTTTGGCCATATTTCAGAGCTGCAACATCACTGGAGTGCCCAAAAGCACAAGGAGTGCAATACTCAGAGACATGGCCAAGGTAAGAAAGGCAGAAAGTTGACCACCACTGAACAAGACACACAAGCTGAAACGTCAAGACTGGGCCAAGAAATATCTCAAGACTGATTTTCCAAAGGTTTTATGGACTGATGAAATGAGAGTGAGTCTTGATGGGCCAGATGGATGGGCCCGTGGCTGGATTGGTAAAGGGAGCTCCAGTCCGACTCAGACGCCAGCAAGGTGGAGGTGGAGTACTGGTTTGGGCTGGTATCATCAAAGATGAGCTTGTGGGGCCTTTTCAGGTTGAGGATGGAGTCAAGCTCAACTCCCAGTCCTACTGCCAGTTTCTGGAAGACACCTTCTTCAAGCAGTGGTACAGGAAGAAGTCTGCATCCTTCAAGAAAAACATGATTTTCATGCAGGACAATGCTCCATCACATGCGTCCAAGTACTCCACAGCGTGGCTGGCAAGAAAGGGTATAAAAGAAGAAAAAACTAATGATATGGCCTCCTTGTTCACCTGATCTGAACCCCATTGAGAACCTGTGGTCCATCATCAAATGTGCGATTTACAAGGAAACAGTACACATCTCTGAACAGTGTCTGGGAGGCTGTGGTTGCTGCTGCACGCAATGTTGATGGTGAACAGATCAAAACACTGACAGAATCCATGGATGGCAGGCTTTTGAGTGTCCTTGCAAAGAAAGGTGGCTACATTGGTCACTGATTTGTTTTTGTTTGGTTTTTGAATGTCAGAAATGTATATTTGTGAATGTTGAGATGTTATATTGGTTTCACTGGTAAAAATAAATAATTGAAATGGGTATAAATTTGTTTTTTGTTAAGTTGCCTAATAATTATGCACAGTAATAGTCACCTGCACACACAGATATCCCCCTAAAATAGCTAAAACTAAAATCTAAAACTTCCAAAAATATTCAGCTTTGATATTAATGAGTTTTTTTGTGTTCATTGAGAACATGGTTGTTGTTCAATAATAAAATTAATCCTCAAAAATACAACTTGCCTAATAATTCTGCACTCCCTGTATATATACGTATAATATAATAACTATAATATAATACTTTTTTGTATATATATATAATATAATAATTTTTTTATCAGCAACCCTGAAATAAAATTGATCTGAAAATAACTTGAGGGTTCAACATGTTTTGAAGATGTTATTAACTTGCAATGCTGTAGTAATCTTTTCTCATTTCAATCAAAGTGCTGCACAGGGTTCATTAAACACAACAATGACACTTCTGTCATTAAATTGCATTGGCATGAGTAGCACAGGCGTGTCTGCAGATTCGTTCAGACAGTCCGTCATCCTCACCTGTCCATAGAGAGCTGTGCGACCAGTGTGATGTCCGTGCCATCATCTGTAGGTGTGTATTCATACTGTAGGAAGTACAGATGCACCCTGTGCACCATGATTCGCTCCCTCCGAAAATCATAGCACTGGTCATCCTCATCTAACTCCTCTAGCGCTTGCTGAAGCTGGAAAATTACAATAATAATATGCTTTATCAGCTGTGCTGAGGAGGAAACAAGCAGGCTCTGGTCGTGTTATACTTTGACACTTTACATTACTTTTTTTCTTTGTCCAAATCCAAAGCTGAGCTGCTTTTAGACATGGGTATTCATTACTCATTAAGAATGATCCTGCTTAAGACTATAAAATCCCTTATTTCTGTTTCTTTTAAGTCTTCATGTACTCATAAGATATACTTAAGTATTGCCATCTGCTGCTTTAGGGTGCTGAAGACCATCTTTACAAAACACAGCCCGCGTTTTGAATTGCTCTCGAGTTACTTTAATGTCATATGTCATACACACACCTTAAATCTGCTGTGGTCAGGTGGTCTCAGCTGTAGCTGTCAGCTTGGTACAAGTTGTAGCTCTGAGAAAATTACGAGTTTACAAGTTCTATAAGCATGTGTGAACGCACTCATATACGCACGTACACAGGGATCAGAGAGTCATTAGAGGGTAGGGAAAGTATAATCAAGTGCCTTTTAAAGGTGGCCTAGAATGAAAAATTTAATTAACCTTGCCATAGTGAAATAATAAGAGTTCAGTACATGGACATCACATACTGGGAGTCTCAAACACCATTGCCTCCTACTTCATATGTAAATCTCGTGAATCAAAAACACCACAAAAAAATAAGTGATTCTTAACATAAGGCCAACCGTGACACAATTGCTGGGGATCATTTATATGTACGCCCCCAACATTTGCATCTGTCCAAACATGTTCATTGTCAGGCGGAACTGACAGTAACTGGGACTGCAGGTTAAGACACTTGAGGATAGCAAAAACGGCAGCTCTCATGACACACGTCATGTTTAGGATGTGTGGGGGACTGTTGTCATATGTCAATAGTCATGGTTGAGGTTTATAATAATCGGATATCATAACAATTTAATTCAAGATTGTTAGTTTTTTTCAGCCCATTTCAAGCAAGCTTCGCTCAGCATCTTAAACTGAAGAAAGTGGCAATTACAACTGTATTCCTGCAAACAGTAAGTAGCGATTTTATCAACTTATTGACTTTTGAAAGTTGAAAGTTTCTAAGAGAGACAGCATTGTCTAGATGACGCAAGATGCTGGTACAGTAACAATAGGAAACTCCAAGTACCATACAAAACCAAATAGTGTGTCTAATGACAAAGGTTAATTTTATTTTGTATTACAAAATACAACCGTAGATACGTTGCTTACAGATCGTTCACTCGATCCTTCAAGCAAACGTCATCTTTTCCACCATATAAGTTAAAACGACAGTCATTTGACAAGGCTATTCATTTTGTGAAAATATATGTTATATATTTATATTTTTCAGAACTGAAGTAGGCCTATGATGTTTTTGCATGCTATTAGAGTACATCACAGTCACTGCGTAAGGTTAGCCTACATTGTGACTAACGTTATATAAACATGCAATATCGTTGACGAAAAAAGACAAGTCTAAAACGTAGACTGAATGACACTTTAAGCAGAACATCTCAAATGGAGATTGCTAAAATGCAGCTTACTTGTTAATTTGTGTTTTCTGATCATCCGCGCGCGCTGCGCGCGAGAGAGAGAGAGAGAGAGAGAGAGAGAGAGAGAGAGAGAGAGAGAGAGACAGAGAGACAGAGAGAGAGAGAGAGAGAGAGAGAGAGAGAGAGAGAGAGAGAGAGAGAGAGAGAGAGAGAGAGAGAGAGAGAGAGAGAGAGAGAGAGCTCGTGTGCATATGGTTGCCAGATTGGACATGTTTAGGTAAAACACCAGATAGTATACGGGTTTTGAAAAGCTCTGTTTGGGGGATTTAATTAATGGAATCTGGCAACCGCAAACATGCTAGCTCTCTCTCGTGTGCGGATGATCTGAAAACACCAAATAAACAAGTAGGCTGCATTTAATCAATCTCCATTAGAGATGTTCTGCTTAAAGTGGCCTATAGTGGGTCTGTGTTCTGGCAGGACTCACGAGCTGAACAACTGAACTGCTGTGTGCTATGAGCTGCTGAAATAAACCAATCAGAACAGAGCTCAACATTAATATTCATCATGACTCTTCCAAATAAGGCAAAAACAGAGCATTACATCCTAGGGACAATTTATAGGGTTAAGAATGGACCTGTAAAACTGTATCTGGACAATTTTGCCCTTAAATAAACCAAATACCCTCTATGTAGATATCAGAGAACAATTTAACATATTGTTTCAAATCATTCTAGGGCACCTTTAAAGTAAACCTGTACACAATGAGCTAATTGTCAAAAGCAATGCTAGAAAATAGCTTTTTGTGAGACCGTACAAAAAAACTGACTGGAAAAAGGTACTTAGAGCCAGATTTACTAACAGCTTGCTCCACCAAAGACATACAGTGACATTAGCGCTGAAAGGCGTGGGAAGGGTTATTTTTGCGGCTGAACTTATTGCATATGCATTTGTAGGAGATTCCTTCAAGCAAGGTGATTTACTAAGGTTTGCTCAAGTCAATTTACTGGTGTTTGCGGCATTATTTAGCGCTCCAAAAAAGACGTATTATACCAGACTCTACTTTGGGCTGCTCTTAGTAGATTGCATTGATCATTATAGAAATGATTCCGCTTCATCTGTGTTTCGTCAGTAGTAGATCACACACATTTTTTGGTTTTGTGTCTCACGATAATTTGCCTTGTTTAGTAAATATGGCCCTTAAAGATTTACTTAAAGGGTTAGTTCACCCAGCAATGAAAATGATGTCATTAATTACTCAACCTTGTGTTGTTCCAAACCCGTAAGACCTTTGTTCAACTTTAGAACACAAATGAAGATATTTTTGATGAAATTAGGCAGCAATTGCAATTTATGCCCAGAAAGGTAGTACGTAAAAACGCCAGATTACCATTGGCCGATGCTGTTCATGTGAGCACCACGACACATACGTGTGATGCTGACGCAGGAGCTAGCCAATGGTGAGCCACCATTCTGCTGTAGAACTCGAAAGAGCTGGACTGTATTTTCTACGTCAACAGCGTAGGAGAAGGACACAGACAAGAAGAAATTGCAAATTGAATAAAGCCATTATTTTTGTTTGATTTTTGCGTATAACATAAAATTAAGGTAACCACTGTAGTCATATGGACAATTTTAATGATGTCTTCACTACCTTTCTGGACCTTGGAAGTTGCCATGACTGTGCTGCCCATTGATGGTTCAGGAACCTCTCGCATTTCATAAAAAATATCTTCATTTGTGCTCCGAAGTTGAACAAAGGTCTAACGGGTTTGGAACAACATTAGTTTTCATAATATATATCAACTAAATAGTGAGATGGAAACTGACTACTGTGAGAAATAAAGTTGTGAGAAAGTCACAAGAAAGAGTGATATAAAGTGGCAATTCCATGTAAGTCATGGAGGGCACGGTCCAGAAACTCTAGAGTGCACCGGCTGATATGTCCTTTACATGCAATCGGCAATCAATCACATCATTACCGCATGACACAGGCTGATTGCTGCATGACTCTGCTGATCCTGCAGCCAATGAGACTGCTTGCTCAACATTTAAATAGCCATTTCACTGTTCACTGTGTTTGCTGCAGGCCAGTCCACGAAACACAAAACCAACATGTACAAGAAACATGTAACACTTCCATAGCTAAACCAAATTTACAGGATTAAATTGAGCTAAATTTACTTTTTAAATTTTAAATGATTTTTTCCCCTTTTGATTTATAAATTACATAATCATAATATGTTTATTTAAAAATATGAATTAAATATATAATCTCAGGTAAAAGCGAGCTTCCATAACCCAGGACCATTAGATATACCAATATATGATACCAATAATGCACACCGATTTTATCATGCATTTTGTATTTCAATGATATTTGTCAGATAATAAAAATATTGTCTGCATGCTATTCCAGAAAAACAAAGACATTAACATAATCCTGCATAATAAACTACTTAAGTAACTCACCACTGTGCTCTCTGAGCTGGCCTGACTGGGACAGCCGAAGAGTTCTCGTCGGAGAAGATTCCCATCGTACTCCAGGAATGTCAAGTAAAGATTACGGAAAAATTCCACATGCTTGTTTTTTACCCTCAGCTTTTTAGGAGAGTTCCAGTGAATGACCTGCAGGAGGAAGTAATAAAACTGAGCAATAAACAACTACAAAGACATCATTTCCATGCTAAAGTAGAAATTTGACAGGAAATGAAAGTGACGGTTGGGTGAATATTTGCATTAGAGACAATTTGTAAAACAAACAGTGAATTTGCCAATGATTAAAGCAAAGCTCGAACCAGCTAAAGGGCCCCTTTTTACTTTGAACGATTCATTATTTTTTAATTCCTTCGGGTCAGTTTGGTCGTTTATAGCCAGCGAAACATTCCCCAAATACAGTTACCTTTAGATCTGACACCTCAGTGTAGCACTGTTCAGAGCGAGTGTGATCCGATAACTGTACGTTCCAGAAGCACGGAAGCTGATGCACCAGAACTGGGTTCTGTTTTATGAATGCGTTGAATATATCCTGTGAAGACAGTGAAACATGCTTGCATTATACAACAATATTCAGCAATGGTTTCATCATTGTTTAAACTACTGTTGCACAAAGCACAATCTCACAGGTCCTATACAATACATTCTTCTTATAAAGTGTTTTTGAATTGTTCATGAAGGACATGGACCTGGTCTGCCAGGGATGTTGAAAGCATGCTCATTAGCTCTCTTTCAGCCGTCAGTCTCCACATCTGTTCCCAGCCGATCCTGCGCAGTCTCTCAAGGTAGAGTAAAATCACACCTGCAGCCCAAAAAAGAAACACCTGTTGTCAAACGGACCCAGTGCAAACTATGCTCTATTTTTTATACTGCTCCATTTGTGATCATGCCTGTGTGCTCATTCCCGCAAAGGCTACACACTCATGTTTAGTTCAGAGAACAGAAGTTTGATTTCTTTATACTTGATAGCAGTTCATATTTGTGTGGAAACTATGATATACAAAATTATGATATATAAAGATATAAATAAAGTCCTCATGAAATCAAAATTGATCCCATTTGTTAGCACATATTAAAAGTCTTGGGGTGAACAATTAATCCGTGCAAGTTAATACACAGAAAGAAAAAAAAAATAGTTTGTCGCGGTAGTAAACCCTGTAAAACCCTGCCCTCTATTCAATATTGCCTTGTGCACTTTTTCAAAACCGTAGCTCTTTCTACTCGGTTTGGCTGTTCGTCCACAAGCAAACGCAGTTAGGTTATCAGGTTACAGAAACCGGACTTATTTGAAAAATACGGCCAGGGTGAAGTGTTTTTCTGGTTGCAGCATTGTCTTTTAGATGGTGAAAACGGCTGAGTTAAAAAAAAAAAAAAACGTGCTTGTGTGGACGCGGTTGTTTTTTAAAAACAAAACTTTCCCATGTACGTGTAGCCTGACAAGCCAGACCCACATCAAGATGTTTGGTCTGGAAACTCAACATTGACGGCTCAATCCGAGGGGCGGGATAAACGGTTGTCTTTCAAAATCCCTCTGATAGGATAGCAGTACAACCAACCAGAGCAACGAAAGTGAAGCAGAGCTAGTTGACAGATTAAACATTCGCCGTATCCAGTCGGCAAAACTGTGAACACATCTTCCCTTTTTAAGAATGACTTCAGTGCCGTTCTTTGTTCTTTTCTCAGAGAAAAGCTTAACTCAAGTCTTCCAGAGTCGCGGTCAAAGCTGATTCGAAAGACCGCCGTTCGCCAGTTTCTGTGTTTACTAGAAGCACGCAAACGCAACTCGGCCGTCATTATGACCCCGCCCACCGACTCTATACACGATGTGATTGGCCCGGCAAGAGTTAGGCGTTTACAGCTCAGAAGGGTATTGAGAGTTGCTAGACGACACTTGCGGGCAGATTAGATTTGCTGCCGCTAGGGTGTGTCTAGATTTCTAGGCTAATGTACGTGTGGACTAGGCCTTAGAAATACGTCACAGCACTGAAGAAAACTCAGTTTCTACTTCTGGTTCACTGGGACTTTAAATTGATGAAAAGTTACAGTAAATATATTTATATTGTTATAAAAGATATTTCAAATAAACTTTCTATTCATCAAAGAATGAAAAAAGAAAAAAAGAAGAAAAATTATTAACTGTTTCCGCATAAATATTAGGCAGCAAAAACTGCTCTCAACATTGATCATATTAATTAATAATTGAGCAGAAAAGCAACTTATTACAGTGATTTTTTAGAGGGATCATGTGACACTGAAGACTGGAGTAATACTGAATAAATTGTAATATTTCACAATACAACTGATTTTCCTGTATTTTTGTAAGTGCAGCCTTGGTGAGAAGAGACTTTAAAACGTAACATTAAAGTTGTTTAATTATTCCAAACCGGTAGTGTACATATATAAATGTTCAATTATTAAAGGTCAAAATATTAATAAAATGTACATATATCTTCTGTGGACATTTTTTTCCCCGTCCAATCATTGCATTCAGTCCAAATTCTATCGTTCGATTTCCTACATGCCGTCAAACTGAATTTCCATACCTACGCAAAGCTGCTCACACAGGCATCACACGGCATTAGTGTGTTCCGAAAGGCTACAGACAGTCACCGAGTTCCATAACAACGAGCTTATGCTGCGTTCACGCCATAACTACCCCAATTATGAGATGTGACGTTCTAGATTTATCTCTTGACGGCGGCACTATCAACGCAGAAATGAATCTGCTGCAGTCAGGTGGTACAAGTCAGAGCTCTGTAAGTTGAGATAGAAACCGGTGTCCTCACCTGTGTTAAATCCCCGTCCGAGGGCTGGCCAGGGTTTGTGATTTTTCCACAGATTACCGAGGTACCAATCACTCTGGTTCTCCACCAGACCAATCACCTGTTTCTCTGCAGTCACAACATCAGGGTTAATTTTCACTGCCCCGATGCTTGATATGACTCGCGACGGAAAGCGACTGATTACCTGTGAACTTCCGGAAGATGGCCCACAGCTCAGCGATATCAGTGGCGAAGGTGATGTCTGTATCGAGGACGATGACCTTCGAAAGGTTGGATGGCAGAGCTTTGGTGAGAGTGAGCTTCATCAGGCCATAAATTCCTGAATAGTGTTTGTTTGGTATCCATGACACCTCCGACTATTCAGAGAGAGAGAGAGAGAGAGAGAGAGAGAGAGAGAGAGAGAGAGAGAGAGAGAGAGAGAGAGAGAGAGAGAGAGAGAGAGAGAGAGAGAGAGAGAGAGAGAGAGAGAGAGAGAGAGAGAGAGAATCTGTGAGAAACCATCAAAAGTGGGTGACAGTGACTGCCTATTTTTTTTATCCGCATTGGTATAGAAGTATTCATTTTTTACCTAGATAGTTCAAAACCTTATTTTCAATAAAATCAACTCTTATCAGCTCTATAAACAACAAAAAAGTATTTGAAATTGTAATGAGACTAACTTTTCAATGATTTATGGGATTGTCACTATGATTAGTAGTCCAGCTATGATGTAGTGAAAATTAAGAAACATGGAAATCAACCAACCCTTGTGAAAAAGAAGTGTGCTTAATTGTATTGAAAGTGTATTTTTTGTGCACTTAATATATTTAAAGTATATTTTTTAAAAACTGCACTTGTAGATAATATGATATAATTAAAATTAAGTGCCACTTAAGTGTACTTAAAGAGAATACACTTTAATGACAATATTTCTAAACACACTTAAGTACACTTTTTTAAAATTCACTTTGTAATAATATCTAATTAATTTGTATTTTTAAAAAGTACACTTTCATGACAATATTTCTAAACACACTTTAGTACACTTATAATAAGTGTACTTTGTAATAATATATAATTAATTTGTACTTTAAAAAGTACACTTTCATGACGATATTTATAAACACACTTTAGTACACTTATAATAAGTGTACTTTGTAATAATATATAATTAATTTGTACTTTAAAAAGTACACTTTCATGACAATATTTATAAACACACTTTAGTACACTTATAATAAGTGTACTTTGTAATAATATATAATTAATTTGTACTTTAAAAATGTACACTTTCATGACAATATTTATAAACACACTTTAGTACACTTATAATAAGTGTACTTTGTAATAATATATAATTAATTTGTACTTTAAAAAAGTACACTTTCATGACAATATTTATAAACACACTTTAGTACACTTATAATAAGTGCACTTTGTAATAATATATAATTAATTTGTACTTTTAAAAAGTACACTTTCATGACAATATTTATAAACCCACTTTAGTGCACTTTTAATAAGTGCGCTTTGTAATAATATCTAGTTAATTTTCACTTAAAGAAAGTACACTTGTATGACAATATTTATAAACACACTTAAGTGCGCTTTTTAAAAATGCACCTTGTAATAATGTCTACACCTAAATTTACTTAAACCATTTTAATTATGAGTTTGTTTCATAAAGTACACTTATTTTACTAATGACAAAGCACATGGAAAATAAATGCTTTTTTTTTTTAAATTAGTTGTCCAAATTTACATTGGTTAATGTATTTTTCTTCAAAATTTCACTCGCTTACACTCCAGTACAACATACTGTTATGTTATAACTAGCTCCTATGAACTCAACTACAAGTGTCAGTATTCTACATAATTTGACATTGTCAATCTTTATGAGAGGAGTTGTCTAATGTACTGTAGGCTACTTTACATCTGTGTACAGAATACTTTCAATATTATGTTGTTGTATGGCGATTAAACACACATTTAATTGCATTAATTGCAAGAAAAAGTTGAACAAATCTAAACCAAATTAATTTGCATTAAAATTCAGTTAAAATAGGCTACATTTAATTTTAATCAGACTCTAAACATGATTGACTTTTAGTTAGGTGAATGAGTCAAGTTCTCTGAAATACAGTCCAACTACACAGTGTGTTAGAACAACCTGAACAGAAATGGATAATTAATAAGTGATTTATAATCAACATTTAATGCACGAAATATCTTATTTTATATTTATACTTAATATTTCAATGCGCATGCGCCAAAAATACTACGTCATGATTTTGAAAAATGCGCGGTCCGCCATGATTGCGTCATCTCGATGCGTGAGGGAAATGAAGCTGAAGAGAACAGACAACAGAGGAGTGAACCGTTTGGATCATTACGGATGAGACGTTATATGCTACAAATAACGAGTCAAGTAAGTATATCTTGATATAAGCTCTCTTGATTTTACATTTTCACCGTAACATGGTAGCTCTCTATTACGGTGTAGTTATTTAGTTTAATCGCAGATAGGATAGACGCACTATGGACTCGGGAGGTGAATTAACGTTAATCATGTTTCCTATGTATTTATTGTATTATTCATATTCATGTAACTTGTTATCTAAGATTGCATTATAATAATTTCTTAAATCGGAATGTGATCGCCGGTGTGGGCATGTTCAATGAATTTGCCTGCTGTACATACAATATTTGAATCGAACTCCTACTTTTTAAATTGGACAGAAGACATTTAACGTTATATACATTTATTCCATATATTAACTTAACGTGTAACAACATCCAGTAATGAAATAATGATTTTAATATGTTCTTTTCTTTTTGCATTTGGAGAGTAAGATGTTAAAGTACTATTTGTGTTTTTAATATTTTGTGCTTATTTTATTTTATTTTTTTTATTTTGTAGGATCAATACAGATGTGTTATTGGAGATCCAGTGCAAGCTGTGTGGAATCACAGAGCCATCTTGATGAGGTCAAGTTAATGTTAATTATGAATTTATGCCCAGCCATGACACAAGCTAAAACATTGCTATCAAGTCTTTAGCTTTTAAATGCTTTGCACCTTGTCCATTTGTAAGTAATACATTCCCACTTGTGCATTTACAGATCCCCTAATCATTATATATTTTACAGGCCACACACCCAAAGGAATGGAGCCGCAGCATTGCTGTGCCAGGCGTGGTAAATACAGGAACATCCTTCATGGAGATGGTGCAAGGTAAGCTGAAACTTGCAAGGCAAGATGAGGAAAAATGCAAGAATACTTTTCTCAATTTACATTGGTCTTGGGTTATTTATCTATATTTAAGTTATGTTTAATTCCCTGTAAAGTAGGAATAAAAACCATTATTAAAATGTTCTCTATTTTTAAAGTCCAGTGTCAGTGAAGATGATGTGCTCAGTGGGATACGTGAAGGAACCTCTCCAATCATTCTACCCTGACGACTGAGGTAATTCATCACATAGGGGGATGCAGGTGTGGTCAAAAGCTTACACACACCGTGCAGAATAAACTGCTTCATCAGGGCAGTACTAGATTAAAAAGAGACAACATGCTCATTTTTATGATCCCTCTTATGGCTATTTCTTTTTTTTCTTCTTTTTTTCATACAGATACTGCTGTGTGAATATATACTGTACATCTATCGTTTTAATTTAATTGAGCCAATTATAATAATGGATAGATCTGTTTTATAAACAATTTTTTTCTTTGCGTTTTCTTTTTCTTTCCTCAAGGTATATTTTTTTGCTTTCCTGCCTCTTTGGAACATGTCCATTCACATATACTGTGGAGAGATGGTGCGCCAGTTTCCTACTGATGGAGAGCTTCTGGGACATTGACATAAACAGCACTTTCCAAACAACTTGAAAATAGTTGGTGACAAACAATTTTGTGTGCCTTTGGAGTTCTTCAGTTTTTTTTTTTTTTTTTTCATTCACTATAGTGCTGGAATAAGATTTTAGAATAAACCTTTTGGTCCTAATTTTGGTGCTAGTAAAGGTTTAAAAGCTTATAAGTTCAGTAACACTTTACAATAAGATCTAATTTGTTAACGTTATTTAATGTATTGACCAACATGATCTAACAGTGATTTCTTTTTATTTATTTATTTATTTATTTTTTTTTACAGTGTTTATTAATAGTTGTTGACCTTGCTTAATAAATTATAGTTCAAAGCTAGTTAATTAAATTTATAGTCATTGTTCATGCAAGTTAACAATGCATTAAATAATTAACATATACACCTTTTGATTTTAAGATTGCATTAATAATAGGGGTGTAACAGTACACAAAGCTGACAGTTCGGGGAGAGAACACTAAATATAAAAATGCTTTCTTTTTTTTAATTGGTTTACTGAACAAATTGTAATTGTCCTAAACTAAAGGTTTCTTAAAGAATTAAAAATATAATATAAAAAATATCTCTACTAATTATTATTATTATTACCTTTATTTAACCAGGAGAAAAACTCACTGAGATTAAAATGTCCTGTCCTGGCCAAGATAGGCAGCTGTGTTTGCATGTACAGTTATACATAAAAAGGCACATAAAAACATAAAACATACAACCAGTCAAAAACAATTACACACCATTAATTTACTCTCAAAATGATGTAGTAAAATTTTAAAATGACTTAATGTCACCAGATCTTTTAGCTTCAACTCAGTCTGGAGCAAATTCCAATCTGAGGCTGCGACATATTTGAAGGACGTTTTACCAAGCTTAACTCTAACAAAGGGCACACAAAGATTATAATTTGATTCAGAATGTAATATATAATTGCCTTGTTGTTTCTGTTTAATCAAACGACAAAGAATGCTGTATAGTGTAGACTATATAGGGAGGCCTTACTTGCACTTGCATTGTATGCAAACGTGTAAACTTCTCATAAGACCGTTTTTGCATTAACTTATAAATCTAATTATAGGTTAGATTTTTTTCAGGTTTTCAGGTTAAGTAGAATATGAATATATAGGCTAATATAATGCATACATTTAGTGAAAGAGTTCATCTCTCTCGTGTTTTATCGACGTCTTTCTGCTGTTGAAACACTGAACGATTACACGATGTGATATGTTTTAGTAAGTTGTAATGTATCCTTAACATACCTTCTGATGTTAATTCATGTTTATTCTTTGACTATGACAAGGTGATCACATTCACTCGTGCCGCGTTGCTGCTTGAACTGATGTGTCTTTACAGTGATCTGTCATGTCACATTAAAGAGCATCAATATGGCATCACTTGAATTTAATGATAAAATTGACAGAATACATATGTTCTCATGAAAACTTGTATTGAAGTGTGTTCCACTCATTAAACAAGCCGTCTGTTAACTGTTAAAGATTGCATTCGTACCGCTCGGTACACACGTGCACTGTACCGGAAGTCCTTTACCGAACCGGTTCGGTATGAATACATGTGCCGTTACACCCCTAATTAGTAAATGTTGAAATTAACATTAACTAAGATAAATAAATGTTTATATTATTATTCATTCTAGGTTCATGTTAAATTAAGTAGTCAACTAATTAAACGTTACCCAAAGTTTTGAATCTTAGTGTTGTACATGAAACGATTCTTTTCTTTCCATTTGTTTGTATTTATTCATCTGTTGTGTGAGGTAATTTTCTGTGATGGGTAGATTTAGGTACCTTTGAATGAGGGAGATATATAATAATGCATATAATTACATATAATTGCATATAATCCTCATTGTCCTCCAGACTCTTTCTAAATGAATTTGTGTTTGTGTAAATAGTTTTTTGGGTTTTTCTTGGGCATCAAAAAAAAAGTTTTTTTTGTATATTTGTTTTACAGATTGTTTTGTCAATAAATGTAGAGGATTTAAATTTGGATGTGTTTATTATACGAAATTGCAGCTGTATTATTTGAAAAATGTAATTATGAATGTATTTCATTATATTAGAGTGTACATGTAAATTACGTTAAGGTATATTTTAGTTCATATTAATTGCTTGTTTTTAAGACAGTAGAATGGATGTCAGTACATTGAGCAGTGCACTTTAATTACAATTTTAATACACTAGAAGTGATTATGAAAGTACATATAAAGTTGTATTTAAGTACCACTTAAGTTGTTCCAAAAAATCACTCTTAATTGCAACTTATTGTATTTTATTTCAACTTAATATGTGATAAATTTGAAATCAATTACATATAATGTGTGTTAAGTACACCGAAAACATTGCATTTAATTCACACTTAAGTGTATATTTAGCTGACATTAAAGTATGTTTTAGTTCACATTAATTGCTTGTCAGTACATTGAGCAGTGCACTTTAATTACAATTTTAATACACTAGAAGTGATTATGAAAGTACATATAAAGTTGTATTTAAGTACCACTTAAGTTGTTCCAAAAAATCACTCTTAATTGCAACTTATTGTATTTTATTTCAACTTAATATGTGATAAATTTGAAATCAATTACATATAATGTGTGTTAAGTGCACCGAAAACATTGCATTTAATTCACACTTAAGTGTATATTTAGCTGACATTAAAGTATGTTTTAGTTCACATTAATTGCTTGTCAGTACATTGAGCAGTGCAATTTAATTACAATTTTAATACACTAGAAGCGATTATGAAAGTACATATAAAGTTGTATTTAAGTACCACTTAAGTTGTTCCAAAAAATCACTCTTAATTGCAACTTATTGTATTTTATTTCAACTTAATTTGTGATAAATTTGAAATCAATTACATATAATGTGTGTTAAGTACACCGAAAACATTGCATTTAATTGCACAATTAAGTGTATTTAGTATAAGTATATTATCTGTGTAATAAGTACACTTTATAAAAGTACACTAAAGTGCACTTTTTTTTCACAAGGGAAATCAACGAAGTTTAAAAATCAGGTTGTTCTCTGTGCTGTCTTGAAAGGTTTATGTTATGGATAAAAATGTCCTTGATAATGAATGTAATTTATATGTAATATAAAGTTAATATATATATATATATATGGAAACTTACTGTTGGTGGAAGGTCATTTAGTATAAATGCTCCTCAGTTATGGAATTCACTACCTCTTACACTCTGAAATATCTCATCTGTGGGTGCATTTAAGTCCCAATTAAAAACATATCTTTTCAACATGCATTTCGGAAAATGCAATTATATGTATTTTGTGATGTGTATTTATAAATGCATATGTAGGTGTCTAAATGTACTGTGATTGTGCAATGTAAAGCGACCTTGAGCTACGGAAGGCGCTATATAAATACAACTTCTTCTTCTTCTTCTTCTACTTTGTAACACTTTATTTTGACAGTCCCCTTTAGATAGTCAGATGACTATAAGTAAATGTTTCATCTACGTACATGTCAACATTAGAGTAGACTGCCTGCTTAAAAGGATAGTTCACCCAAAAATGAAAATTAGTCCATAATTTACTCACACTCAAGCCATCCTAGGTGTATATGACTTAAAGATGAATACAATCTGAGTTATATTAAAAAATGTCCTGGCTTTCCCAGAAGTGAATGTCTATTTCTGTTTTGAAGTCCATAAAAGTGCATCTATCCATCATAAAAGTATCATACGCTGGAACACCAGTCTCCCGTGAACGCGTGTATGATAGTTAGCGGAAGTTAGAGATTAGAGTTTCAAGTTTTAAAGCACTTTTATGATGGATAGATGCACTTTTATGGACTTCACAACAGAAACAGCCATTCACTGCCATTATAAAGCTTGGAAGAGACAGGACATTTTTTATAACTCTGAATGTATTCATCTGAAAGAAGAATGTCATATACACCTAGGATGACTTGAAGGTGACTAAATCATGGGCTAATTTTTATTCTTGGGTGAACTATTCCTTAAATATCTGCTAACACTTTAATTCAAAGCTACCCCGACAGTCATTCTACTGAAAATATGTAATTTTGAAAGTAAATGTCAGCTTATCCTACTAACCCTTAACCCCTTATTCTATTAACCCTACCCCTAACAGTCTTCTAATACTCATGCAATACTCTAATGGGAGTTAGTTCACATGTATGTGCAACATTACTTACAATGATTACTTAAAGTGTAATCATTACAGAATTTAAATTATGTTGATTTAAATGTTCATAAAGCAGAAATCCAATGCAAATGAAAGAGAAAGCCAGTTAAAGGTTACAATATAAATGTAAGAATTACAATATTATCACGTCGAGACACGGTGTAATAGGCCTAATGAAAATAGAATGTATAGAAAACATGTATTTCCAGGATAAAGCACTATACCTGTTATGGCTGATTAGAATAAGACCCCCAAATGACGTTTGGGATAGTTCTCTCAACCCTGCATGAGTTCACCATCACCTACTAGAGCTCATTGTCTGCTCCATGTTTTCTTCTGAACTGTATTCTGCGGTTAGAGCATCATCTGCACCCACTACAGTTCTTATTGCGCGCTTCATCTTTTCAGCATACATCCTTAATGACCTGAGCTCAGGTTTAATAATAATCTGCCGGAGAGGGGTTGATTGAAAAAGACTGGATTTCCTGCAGCTTAGCTTTCATATACTCAGGAGAGCAAAGAGGTCTCTAAGCACAGCAGAGACACAGGATGTAAAATCCGCGTGATTAGAGACGGCTCGGAGCCAAACAGCTGACAATCAGAGGTGAACTCAGTGCGGGAGGAGGACGAGAGCACAAAACAGGACAAGAAAGACTGTGTTCATGGTATTGTGCATATGAGTGTGTGTATCCATTCATGTGAGTGTCCCTGAGTGTGCAGTGTAATGTAAACTAGAATGCACCCTCCTAGAATATGTGCACACATGTGTGTGTAGAGGAGGCGAGCTCTTTGATTGTCACTTCACTCTTTCAGCGTACCGTGCACCGCATAAAAATAAAAATAAATCACAAACAGACAGTGAATAATTCAACGCCACAGCAAAGGCAGCACTTGCATGCCAAGTCGTTGAAAAAAGAGCCACACTGTCAGTTTAAATATATGAACAGAAATGAATAATTCTATGCTTCCGTCTCCCTCTGGAGCGTGCATGAGTTCTCAGAGAGCGAAAGCTCTTGAGATCGCTGGAGTGTAAACAACAAGCTCAGTGTTTCCACTATCACAGACATGCCGTACTGTCCCAAGGGGACCTTTGCCCCCTCATTACAATCCAAAAGCACATTTGACACATATTTCATCTCAGTTGTTTGTGCCTGAATGAGCTCAGAGAGGATTGCGATCGGCATTGTTCTTCAGACTTGTCATTGCCGCCTGCGTCGTTTCAAAACTACTGCCTCCCATTAAGACTATACTGATGATCTGTGACATGGTCATTATTTCTGGGTCAAAGGGCAAATGCGGTTAATGGCAGGGGTGTTATGGGAGCATCATGAGGCAGGTACTTACTTTGAGCTCATCAGCGTCATAGAAGCTGACTTGCACGGACGGTACCATCCATGACTGGAACAGAGTGCTGAGGATCTGATTGGCCACTGTGTCTGTGATGAAATGAAAGTGCAGTGGGTTTCTCCTGAAAAGGGAGATTTGGACATGTTGACATGTTAGGGTTCATAGGAATGCATAAGGTAAAATCTATATTTAGGTGCTGTAAAAAATAACCTTTTTTTTGATTATATTTTGGCTTTATTTTGAATGATCCTGTGGGGTGGCAATATATGTACTTTACAGACAAAATATGTGTACTTCACAGTATTTATGACTTTATTTAAAATTGTGAAATTACATTTCAGGTAAAACTAAATACATGAGCGCTGAACATCCGCTGACGGCCTGGATCCTGCATCTGCGAAAGCGTCTAAACAAATTGTTTTTAAAAAAGTCGCTATGTTTATATCTGAGTCACATATTTGAGGTCCAATTACCTAGACTGGGTAAACCCAGCCTGATCTGCCAACAATTTGATTTTGCCCTGCAACTCAGTCTAGAAACCTGTACATTAATTTCTACTGCTTCTGTTACACATTTGTGGGAACCAATTACAGACTGGCTATCCACCTGGCACGTTACTGGCGGGTTTAACACAGTGACAGATAGAGAAAAGATGGCTCGTTGCCTGTTAATCAGGCCTCTTGTGGTCTGATTGGTTGAAGGACTATCCAATTGCGTACAGTTATTCAAATAATGCTCGTTTATCACACCCCTTGTGCAGTAGAAAATACAGAGCAGACTCCCCAGACCAATGTTCAATCTTAAACTGAGCTTAGTCTGGTGATAGCCAGACAACCAATTATTACCTACATTCTCACCTAAAAATTGTTAAAACTACATTTTGTAACACAACAACAGCAGAATTTTTAAAACTGGTGGATTTGCTCGACCGCCATGATAGTCGCCGCACGCAGAGTGATACAAACGGTGAAACAGTTTGAGTACCAATACTGGGTGGATATCGCACGGCTGGAAAGGGCTCTCAGCCAATCAGATTTGAGGACCAGAAAGAACTATTATATAAATGATAAAGTCTACAAGACAATGGCTAAATCCCAGTTGTTATTCTTTTATGCTTTGCATATGCACAACATAGTTCTATATATCACCACACAATATACCACAATATTGCAATTTATTATATTAATTTCCCTGTCGTTGTTTCTCACCTGTGGAACAGGATAGATTTGACCAGAGTGACCACGTCCCGACTGGCGTTGTGACCCGCACATACACATGCCACGTGAATCAGCTGTGAATGGAGGGAAAAGCCAACGTTTCAGATAGCATTAAATAATTTCGGCTTTAATAAAGTATTCTTGAGATTCATTGTATAGTCTGTGCAGACTTTAAAAAGCTTCTAATATGCAGCGTCCCATCCAGACAGAATATGCCACACTAAAAAGTATACAAAATATTAAACACAACATGATGATGCCAGTACTTTCCACAGAACTAACTTTACTTTTTAGATCCTTTATGCTACTAAGCTTTGAGGTGATTTTTACATGGATATATGAAATGTAGGTTTATGTCCATTTAGGACCATATATATATTTCAACTTATCAAACCTGCTTTTGCTTGAAAAGTGTTACATTTCTTCTTTGTTAAAAAAGAAATGTCTCACGGAAGTGTCCAAATACTTTTTAGGGCCACCATATGTTCCTAAAGACTTATTTTCACATCTGACAGGATGTAATATGCCATCTAACCTCACACTTCTCTGCGGTGGGCGAGCGAGAACACTCGCTGTGATTGGCCCGTTCCTCTGCTGTGTTTTCCACATCCTCTGGACCGGTGTCTGCCGATGCCACCCACTGCTGGTTGCCATAGTTACCCTCGGCAGGCTGGGCAGCCAGGCCCTGTGATTGGCTCAGCTGGAGACGGATCTGCCGGTTCTCTTCCTCCACCTCTCGAACCCGCGATGCCAGGACATCCCGTTCCAGCAGTCGTGCGTCTGTAGATTCCACCAAGCATGCGGAGAGGAGCAGGGAACGCCCGTCTGATACGGCACAACAGATTTCATTTAATTCGAGTGATCTTGACAGATTATACCCCAGAGGTGGATGGATGAGAGGTAAAGAAATAGGAAGCTTCAGGTGAATTTGCAGAGAGACAATATACGTGAATGTCATTCAGATTTAAGACAGACTCCAAGAGTATATCTCAATCTACACATTGCTCTCTGCTGGAATGATTAAAGATGCAGAAAATTGGTTGTGATCAGGGAGAACAAAGTAACAGGCATTGAATTTATCGGAATTATCTGATGGATTTTCTTGCATTTCGCTCATGCATAAGCGAGTGCAGATCACTCTTCCCTGTTAACCAGAGTTGGGTCTCACTGAGCGTACCCATGTCGTCTTTCATCCATTATCTATTAGCATTCACATTCATCTCAGGCAGTTGGGCACTGCAATCCTGGAAGTATGTGATATGAAGTCTGCATTTTGCTTATGTGCCCTCAGTTCTGCAACCAGGTTGTTTTGAACCAATCACCTGAGCTGTAAATGCCATGTGATTAATGACTCTAGAGCCACAGGAAAATTATATGCACTGATTGGCTGACAACACACACAATATCACACACACAGTCGTCTATCCTGAGCTGTGATGTCAAAAGGCAGCAGGAGTAGAAAAGTCCATTTCATGCTTTTATGAGCACTCCAAAAGCTACAGTCTATAATATATATATATATATATATATATATATATATATATATATATATATATATATATATATATATATATATATATATATATATATATAGCATTATTTTAATAAGAGGTTTTTGTAGAATAACCTCATAATGACAGATTATAGACTATACAGATTATATATATATATATATATATATATATATATATATATATATATATATATATATATATATATATATATATATGGCAGGAAATGAATTCTGCAAGTAAACAAATCCTTTTTAAAATGTCAACCATGTTACAAAGATTTTGTTTAGTATACAGTTGATAATTAAAAACTGAATAACTGAATAATTTAAATGTATTTCAGCTTCCAAAAAGCACCATGTAGTTCAACAGTTTTCAGCCTTTTATACTTGATTACCGCACTGTCCAACACAATATTTGACAAACTGTTGAAAGAGTAAATTAATGCACCACGATTTATTATATGATATACCCCAGAATAAAAAAAATGCTGAAAAGAGGACATAACAGAACTTGTAATAAAATTTGTCTTTGTACACTCATTGTCTTGTGTAATGGATGTAGGCTAGTAAGAGCTGTGCATGTAAACTACATTCTCATTCAAGAGGCACTATCAAGACTGCAGTCTTTAACATTCTCGTTAGCGCATTAGCCTCCCACGCTGCATGAGACCCAGGTTTGAATCCCGCTCGGAACGAGTTGAGTAGGACCGGTTAAATTTGGTGCCGTGACCCGGATGGGAGTGAGGTTTAGGAGGGTGAATGTAATGGACGTAGGCCAGTTATAGCTGTGCGTGTAAACTTCACCTCCCGATCTCAAGAGGTTCTCTAGCGACTGACATTATACGCTGCAGTCTTTAACGTTCTTTTTATCATGCTCACCTCCCACGCTGGAGACAATGGTTTGAATCCCGCTCAGAGTGGGTCGAGTACAACCAGTTTCATTGGTTGTCACTGACCCCGATGGGAGTGAGGTTTGGGGGTGTGAGTGTAACAGACGTAGGCCAGTAAGAGCTATGCGTTTAAACCTCCCCCAAGGATCTTAAGAGGCATTCTAGCAACTGACACTATAGGCTACAGTCATTAGCGTTCTTGTTAGTGTTCCTGCCTCCCATGCTGCAGCAATTCCGGTTTGAATCCTGCTTCGAGTGGGTCAAGTATGACCGGTTACATTTGGTGCCATGACTCAAATGGGAGTGAGATTTAGGGGGGTGAGTGTAATGGATGTATGGCCAGTAAGCACTGTGCATGCTTCCCTGGCCTCAAAAGGGGCGCTAGAATCTGATGCACTTGGCTTTTAGATGGCAAGAACTGAGGGATTTGAAATGTTGGAAAAGCCATGTGGAGATTATGTTTTTATTATTCAAAAGGTGTGTAAGGTATTTTGAACATTAGGTACAGGTATTTAAGGCTTTTGAACAGATAAATTGCCATATAAGGCCCCGTTCACACCGCAAGTCCCAATGCTCAATTCAGATTTTTTGCTCAGATCTGATTTTTTGCTCAGATCTGATTTTTTGCTCAGATCTGATTTTTTGTTTGGCGGTTCACATTACCTTTTAAAATGTGGCCTCATTCTGATTCCAGTGTGAACTTTTTCAGGTTTCAAACTAACCCGCATGTGCAAAAGAACAATATCAATGACATCAGACGCAGCGCGCTGTTGCACTAAAGTTCGGGAGGTTATAGAGAAAGTAAGCGTTTTCGCTTTTATTTAAACATGTTTGTGTAATGGAAGCCATAACATTAATGAGCATGTGCTGGAGAGGAGAAGAACGATAAGAAAGAGAGCAAAATTGGTTATTTTGGCCCTTTGGCACTGAAGCCACGTTTTTCTGTGTCCCTGTTCTTCCATTTTGTGTGCTTTCAAAAACGGAGCGGTTACGGTAGGATCCTTCTAGTTTAGCTTGAATTGAAGTATCTCCCCATATACTAAATCGGTCTAACACCTGACTCTCCCTCCATTGACTCGCTCCATCGCTGTTCTCCATATCTAGTCAAGTTTTTAATGTTACTGTCTGTGTCTGTTGTGTCTAGAGCTAACTCGCTGGTACATAATTGTGACAAATGTCGACATAGATTGACGTAAAAGACGCATCAAATCTGCATCAAATCCGCATCAAATCCGCTTTGGTTGTTCACACTGCGGCCGCATTGAAAAAAATCAGATCTGGGTCTGATTCAGGACCACATATGTATGTGGTCTAAATCTGATTTGAAAAAATCAGATCTGGGCTAGATTTGAGTGTTCACACTACCTCTGAAGAGGTCTGACCTGGTCACTTGACCCCCCCAAAAAAATCAGATTTGGGCCACTTTTGCCTGCACTGTGAACGGGGCCTAACGGAGTTCATTGTAAAGAATTATCTATTGCGAAGGGTCACACTGAGCCGAAGCACAACCAAAACAATGTTCATCCACAATGCATTCAGTTTTGTTTTTTAACTGCTAGAGAGCCAAAAGTTACATAGTGTACTTGAATCACAGGGAGTATTTCAAATAAATATTTTAGGTCAAAGGCCACTGTTATAGTGGAAGGATGTCACTTTTGAATGAAAATAAACATTTTAATGGCAATCTCTTCATTAAATCTTAATCTATTTTATAAGTTGCACTTTAGAAAAAAACTAACCACTTTTGTACATGCCATGTTTTATTGTGAATGCAGTCACAGCTGAAGGGGTTTCAGACACTCAATACTTACTGCTTAAATATTAATTCCACATGATATGGCACAATTCAGTGCAATTTATTACCACTTCAAAGCATTCTTTGAAAGAATGTTTAAAATCTTGCTTTCCAATGCACTCGTTTCAAAGAATGGCCCACAAAATGGTTCAGGAATACATCTCTGGCAGTCTTTTTAAAGGAAATCAAATGACAAGTCTTAAACTCTTTCAATCTTATGAATACTGATGATCATGTTCGGATAATCTCCCTTTCTGTGCTGCATGGCCCTATGTCTGCATATGTGAGACCTTTATAATGATTATAGATAGATATGTTCACATGCCAGATCGAGAGCAAGAGAATGAGCTTTTATAATGATTAGCGTTCTGAGATCTGGCTGCAGATCAGTTGTGTTATCTGCACTCCGCAGTGTTATTGTGCGTCTCTGAGGATGACAGACCCATCAGATGAGGATTTTAGCACATGGACCGAGATAAGACTGACTGACAGTCTCAACACCCAAGTCAACCCAGCTTAAGGGGGAAACTGTTTGTCGATCCAGCCTTTACATCAGAAAACAGAAAATGGGCCTGTGTCTGACTCAGAGATTGTTTCTTTCCAGAAATCTAAAGATCTGATGATAAGTGTTTTCATACTCACTTTCTGAGTTCCCAACGAGAAGGTAAAGCCAGGTGAACAGGATGACGAAACTCAGAGACACCACCAGCAACTTCAGCTTTCCTCGACAGGGGCAGAGCATCCTGGGATTGTGGAGGACTGGGCGGGGGAGTGGATGGAGCGATCAGGTTGGGCTTAATCTCACACTGGTCTCCTGCAGCATCCTTTCTTCTGGAGGAGAGGAGAGAGAGAGAGAGAGAGAGAGAGAGAGAGAGAGAGAGAGAGAGAGAGAGAGAGAGAGAGAGAGAGAGAGAGAGAGAGAGAGAGAGAGAGAGAGAGAGAGAGAGAGAGAGAGAGAGAGAGATCATTTATTAGTAATGCACAGGCCAATGACAGAATCTGAAGCGCCACACAACTGAAACAGCCATTGATCTTATCTCTAAGATCTACATATCCTCAGATCTACATAGCTCTACATATCCACTGCCCCTTGCATGCTGGTTTCTTCATTTTTTAGGAGTACCATGCATGTAAATGTCCCCACTACCAGATGGATATCACTGATGACAGATCTATTCGCCATGGGGCCAGTCGGAAAACTAAGAAAGCCTGTCAGTCATTTTGTAGTTGATATTATGGAACTTAGGGTGCAGATGTTTATTAGTTCTTGCTAAAATGACAATGTAAAGTCCAGGTTAGAGGCTTAGCTACTAGCTAGTTTTTACTCTGTACTTAATTTGTTCTTAAGAGATAGTTTATACAAAAATGAAAATTCTGTCATTTACTCGCCCTCATGTCGTTTCAAACTCATAAGATGCTCATTCATCTTTGGAAAACAAATGTAGATATTTTGCTAACACTTTAGTATGGGGAACACATATTCACTATTAACTACGTCTTTTGCCTCAATAAACTCCTAATTTACTGCTTATTAATAGTTAGTAACAGTGCCGTTTCTAGGCATAGGCAATCTAGGCGGTCGCCTAGGGCGCCAACAGCTGGGGGGCGCCAGTGAGCCCCCGCCCCAACAAGATTTTTTAGTTATTTCAGATATATATTATTATTAATATTTTGTACTTTTGCTATTTTAAGGCATTATGATTAGTTGCAATTATTGGAGTGAAGTCGCCATGGTGATAGTGGAGCTGCTGTAATGAAATGAGATCATGTAGAGGGCGGCAGGGAACGTCATCCGTGGCGTTGTAACGCTTGTGTCCGAGTGAAAAATGCGGATAGCTCACTTAATGTAACTGGAGTGGATGCAAACACGGAGGCGATTAACATCAAACAGATCGCACTTTATTCCCCGCTGCACTCTCATCACAAACTCCCTTTCCGTCCACAGCATTACTTAATAAAACAAAATAACTGACTGTTAGCAACAGAAAAGAGAAAATAATCCCCACACATGGGAGCGCAACAAGACTCAGTGCGCACATACACAAAATGCAGACTTCGTTGCAGGGAGCGCGCGCAACTCTTAAAGGGGCCACACTATATTTCTACTCGTTACAGCGTGCTTTAGTTTCATCATCATGAAAAGGTCAAAGCCATCAGGGGCTCATTATCGTAAAAAGAAAAAAGAGGAAATATAAAAAAAGCGAAATATACAGGTATGTTAGCCTACTTATTGGTTACTTGTTCTCTACTAAGCTGGTGGCTCTATCATAACTTTGAGCAAAACTTTACACTGAATATAGCAGTTCATTTGAATAAAAAAAACATTACATCAGAGATAGCTGTTTAAATCAAGTAGGCTAATACTGTCATAACCATAGGCGTCACTAGGCCCTTTTTTATGAACTTATGCCTCAGCCCCTCCTAAAAATATGTGATTAACCTTTAAAACATATGAAACTGGCGCGAGGCTTCGGCTACGGCTTTGTCCCGTCTTTTAGTCTTTGTGTCAGTGTGTTCTTCAATCCGCAGAGGCGTCGAGTGACATGGTTTTCAAGCTTTTGTTATCTAATTTTTTGGCCTTCAGAACATCTTAAAATACACATATGTAGATCATAGAAATCAAAATTTTCTGTGATCTCAGTGATAATAAACCTAGCTACATTATTCGATTAATGCATGTACAATATGTCCATGAAATAAGGAAGTCATATTTGCTTTATAAGTTAGAATGTAAAAAAAAAAAAATGCAACATATGAATCTTGCCTAGGGTGCCAGAAAGGCTAGAAACGGCCCTGGTTAGTAAGGTAGTTTTTGTAGCATTTCAGTTTAGGTATTGGGTAGGGTTAAGGGATGTAGAATTAGGTCATGCAGAATAAGGCACTAATATGTGCTTTACAAGTGCTAATAAACAGCCAATATCCTAGTAAAATGCATGCTAATAAGCAACTAGTTAATAGTTAAAGCTACACTGTGTAACTTTTTTAGTTTATTCTTAGCTAAAAACACTTTCAAAAATATGTGCTCATTAATGTATATTTACTTTTTTCAAGTTATAAAGTATTCTCGTAAGTTTATAATATGCCATTGAAAATACATACGGGTGAGGGGTTCGAATGCTGGTCACCATGTTGCCCCTCCATCTTGAAAGTACATTAGACAAAGAGGGACATCCATAAATTCAAGCTTCGCCTTTCGCGTTTTAACACTCGATGATGGCACCGTGGCGAATGTGAAGAGGGGGATTGCTATGTTAATCTTGGACTAAATCGGCCACCGTAGGAGTTAAAACAAAATCAAAATTGAGAGGAACAGAAACTATTATTCACTGGATGGTCATATACCTTTACACCGCTAGATGGGGGAAAATATCACACAGTGTAGCTTTAATAACTGAACCTTAAAATAAAGTGTTACCGTTTCATTTGTAGTGAAATCTCTGAAGAGTTTTCTGTCCCTTCATTGAACGTATTTCACCCAAAACTACTGCTCAAAATGTGTATAAAATGATTGTACCATGTTTGAGTGATCTATGCATGTGAGTTCCTCAATGTGTGTATGTGAATGAAAGCCTAAATTAAATCTGTTCATTATATATAGAGAGAATGTCTCTCTAGAAGGTTGTGTCATAAATCGCTCCTATATCCTTAAATAGGGCATTATTTGACGGGATTAGTAGTGGTGTCCGAAACCATGGACATTAACAACTGTGCAACTAATATACGCTCAATGTCTAGAGAATATGCATAATGCACTGTGAGAGTTGTGCTTCGAATGAATTCGAAAGGTTTACATGCTAGTTTCCATGACATTTTGTCTTTTCATTACTACTGGAGTCAGTTTTCTATGTTTAAAATTAATATTAAACAGCAAGCACAAACAATGCAAAAGGGTGAGCAAAAAAATAACATGGCACCTTGAGTTACCAATAAAGCACATTTTATAATATTTAAAAGCGTTCCACAGAATTTATTCCCAAATCAGTCCAGAAATCTGATAATACATCACAGGAATGACTTTCATCAAAGCTTCTTAACACAAATATTGCATTCAGCCACCCTATAAAAGCGCCAGTATGACAAGACAAAATGTTGCAGATATTGGTATAATAATAAATATTGATCCAATGTGGTTTCCCCTCCTCGTACGGCATTGTGTCTGCATTAAAAGCATGACAGGCCTCCGGTCTAACTAAATTCCTGGCTTTTGGCTGGTCCAGAGTAACTCTCTGTAAGCCTCTCTGCATGCCACTTTACGGCACGCATTCATGTCTGTGTTCACGCCACGTGGGGCTACACGACAGCCATTGTTGTTTACACCACTCTTAATTAAAGAGCGAGCCATGGGAGGCTCTCCATCACCCCAGCAGACGCAGATTAACGACAGAAAAAAGAGAGAGAGGCAGAGGGAGTGGGAGTGGGAGAAAGGAGACCGTAAGAGATCCAAAATCATCTTTGTTTTATTATGAGCTTAATTAATCATGCTTCTGTTTAATTAGACATTACTGCAGGAAACAAGATTGGATGCTAACTGCAAAACTTAATACTTAATACTATATATTTTAGGGTTGGAACGACTTCCAATTTTTTTAAGTCGACATTTATGTAATGAAAGTCGAGTCGACGTCGACTAGTCACTGATGATGTCATTAATGAACAAATAAGCCTGAACCTCGAGCTGAGACGCGAACACGGGTCTTCTTTTGCACAGGACAGCTATGGCATATGACACAGCGCTGCCCATGAGGTTATTGGTCCCAGAGTCCTGGTCCATTTTTGGAGACCCGCCCCCGCCCGTACCTGCAAGGTTTAGCACCAGATCCGACCTGTGACCCGTGAACATATCAAA